>NC_143556.1:50700500-51007000 GCF_054136105.1 Typopeltis vanoorti | reverse complement strand
TGAACAGCCACCTTCCTGTTTGTCTAATATTCTTTTTGGCTGCAATTCATCTGCTATCATCAGCAGTAACCCCCCCCCACACACACACACCCTATCTTCCCTGAAAATACTAACCCCTTCACATTCTATCCCTATAACTGTTAACCAAGTCTCACTAGTGCCTATAACTTTTGGCAAGGTTGCACTACCCAGTGCTACAAACTCCCCCCTCTTGTTCCTGATACTTCTGGCATTAGTGTATAGAAACTGTAACATCCCTCTAGGCCCACACCCAGCTTTACTTCCTGAATTGACTACCCTATTCAGTTTTGCTTGAGAGACTAGATTCTGCACTTGGTCATTCTCACACTTACTTGCCTCGTTAGTGCCTTCACACAAACTCACCTGCTTCCACCCTAATTGCTTGAGTTTTTCTGAATTTCTGCTTCAGCATACTTTGGTGAACAAAGCTCTCTCTCTAGATATCTAACACACCAAAACCATTTAGATGCATTCCATCAAAAACAATGCAGATCCACAAATCCTACATCATTCCTTCTGCACAACCTACATATAGACTCATTAGCTAGCAACGCCCTCTGTTCACCTCTGTCATAGTGTGGTAGAAGACTTTCAGTCTTTGCCTTCTTGCCCTTCAGTTTTGCCTCTTCTAACAACTCCTTTACATTGTGCTTCATAGAATACCTCTCAAATCATTTGTGCCAACCAAAACAATTATTTCTTTTGACTTACCTTTTTGCATCTGGATGGTGTGACTAATATCATGAATTTTTTCACCAGGGAAACATGATTTTGTCACACTTTCATTAAGTACTCTCCTGATAATTGAGTCTCCCTAAATAATTTTCTCCTTAACTTGTTTTTTTTTTTTTTTGTTCACTCAGTCTTTATTACTACTTTGGACTTTGCTTCTTTTTCTTTGGCCATGCTAAGTTCTTGCCCCTTCTGCAATTTTTCAGTTTTGCGCTTTGCCCTGTGAAGGATAACATTCAAGTATGCTATTTTTTTATTAATGTCCATTTCATTCTCTATTTTCTCAGCTGCATGTTTGACATTAATATCCTATTATTCCATCCTATCATTCGGTACTGTCCACTCTATTAACATTTGCTGCATTCTCATCACCTAATAGGCACTCACTTTTGAAACATTTAATACACTCTCTCTCTCTAGTTTTAATTTCTTTCTAGATATTCTTTAATTTTCTTGACGAATACATTTCATACACACTGTATTGCACAAAATTCTGCAAATTTAAATCACCCGACAAAATTTTTTTGCTACCATGGTTCTACCATGCATTGGGCCATACCGACACTATTGTATTTAAACAAAAAAATGGAAGGTTTACTTACAAACTAAATAGCTCATTCATTCACAAATGCGTTTAAAACAAAAACTACAATAAGTTAACCTAATATTATCAACTAAAATACAAAAAAAAAGTTACTTATCCTTCAGGAGTGCTAAATCCACTCTACACACACAATACACCACCTAACAGCAGAAAGGGCTCTTTTGTTCCAGGTACTATTTTTCAGTTGGCTTGCAAAATGCAATTCTGCTCCTACTGGACAGAATATGGAATTTTTCAAACTACTTTTTAAACTTTGAGTTATCTCAATTTTGGTGTGGATAAGAACTTTTTTAATTACAGAACAAAATTCTGTTATTAATGATAATAATAAATTTCTGGAGTGCATAAGCTAAAAATGGCTCTTGGTTCTTTGGCTGTGATATAGAATCATATCACTAGACAAAAATATTGTTGTGAAATATACCTTTTTTGTAACTACCTTAAATCATTTTCATACTTATGGAAATGATCTAAGATAGTTACCATTCAAAAATATCAGTTGTTTTTACATTGCTCTTTCATTATAAACTATTTTTTTGTGATAGTCTCAGCCACAAATATGAGGTATTGTGTATGAAATTGTAATTATAAACACCCTGGCATGTGTCCTTAGAGCATACAGAAAAAAAAATACATGAAAGCTATGTGTAAAAAATAGCTAAAAAATTCATGTAAGATTTTGGAAAGGATATAGAAAGTCCTTTAGAAATCAGCCTGTCACCAAAAAAACTTGCAAAAATTACATTCTTTCATTTGATGTATGGCAAATGGCACCATCCTTCTGAAAACCATAATCACGTTCTTCAGTCTCAAGGAGCCATGAACTAGGTGATTATGTCTTGGTACGGTGCACTGTTCAATGGCATCTCAAAGAAAATGGGTCCGAAATGCTACAGTATTATACACCACACTCAGTTTTTCAGAAAATGCAAGGTGTTTCATGGAAAACATGAGGATTTTCCAGTGACCAAATTCTGTTATTTTGGCTATTGATGTATTTATTTAGGTGGAACCATGCTTCATCACTGAAGAAAACATTGTTCAGCTTATGAACTCCATTTTCTTCAACAAATGATTGAAACCACTTGCAGTACACACACATTTTTTCCTTATCTAGTGGCTTCAATTCCTGAACTAAGTGAACATGGTATAGATAAAGCTTTAATTGTTTTCTGACTCTTTGAAGGTGAATGTTGCGACACATTGCGTACCACTGTCATTTTAGCCTCAGTCAGAATGGAAAGTCTTCCATGCTGCTGTTAATCTTCCAGTTTTCTATAAGTGTTTGATCATCATCATCAAATTCCTAATGTGTACCCTCTAGAGATGTACAGGATATGATAGTACTACATGAAAAACTTACATCATTACTAACTTCCTATCTACAATTTTCCTCCAAATCAATCTGTTACCTCAAGACTCCAACATTATCAGATCTTATATGTTTATCTTCTAAGGCACTTTTTACTGTATCAATCCACCTATATCTTGGTCTTCTGGGTTTTTCTCCTGCCAACCTGACACATAACACTTGTTTTGCTAATCTTTACTTTCCCATTCTGTTTAAGTGACCATACCACCTGAGATTAGCTCTGCTAGCACATTCCTGGATGCTAACAATATCAAGTTCTTTCCTAATATTCTCATTTTTAATATGATATTGTCACTGATTCCACCTGTTAATGCCTCTAATCTTGCTCAGGATTCTCATATCTGTAGTCTCAAGTGTTTTATTTCTAACCTAGCTCTCAGGTCCATAAGTTAAAATTGGTTAGAACACTGTGTTGTATACAGCTAATTTAGTGTTTTGACAAATTTCTCTCTTATTCCATATGAATTTATTCAATTGACTTCCTACCATACCAGCTATATTGATTCTGTTTATTTCCATATTTAATTTACCATTTTCACTAAAAATCGTGCCTTAGTAGCTGAAATGTTTTACTTGTTCTAAAGTTTTTCCATTAACAATGCAGTTGATATTTTCAATGCTTCTGCCTATTTTTGTTATCTTTGTTTTGTTATTGCTGATCTTCATGCCAAATCTATTACAACAGTTATTCAATTTAGTCAGGGATCTAGCATACTGGATTTATTTAGAAGTATAACATCATCTGCATAAACAGCTGAGATTAACATTTCCAATTTTGATATCAGGTTTAATACCACTTTCCTTCATAATGTGATCCATATATATAATAAATAACATAGGGGATAATGTACTTCCTTGTTTGACACCAGATTTAACATAAAACCATCTTCCTGTACTTACTTCAATTCTAACTGCTGACTCAAATAAAGACTAAGTATTGTTTGATATAATGTCCCATTGACACCATACAACTGTAACGTTTTGAATAGCTTCTCTCTTGGCACCTTGCCTTTCGAGATCTACAAAACTTAAATACAGACTTCATTATATTACCATGATTTCTCAACTATTTGTCATAAAGTGAAAATATGATCCTGACAGCCTCTATTTGGCCTGAATACAGCTTCTTCGCCAAGCTTCCCTTCCACAATCCTTCTCAACCGTTTCTCAAGTATACTTGCATAAATCTTATCAGGAACACTCACTAGGGAAATACCTCTGTAATTCTCATATTCATTTTTATTTCCCTTTTCATATATGGGTACTATGAGAGCTCTACTCCAATCATCTGGAATTCGTCCTGTTGTCCAGGCCTTCTGAACTATGCAGTGCAGCCACTGTAAGACTTTTATACCTGCATACTTAATCATTTCTGGTTGAATATCATCTACTCCCACTGCCTTTTGACATTTCAATCTTTTGATGGATTTTTTCTACTTGAAAAAAGTATTCTTGGATATGTATTCTTGACTGTATGCCTGTTGAGTGTTTTTTACTACTGTGCTATCACTGCTTATTTCATTTAGCAATTTCTCGAAGTAATTACTCCATACTTCAAAGATATCTTTTTCTCCGGTTTTCGTGTCACCTTTATTTTCTTCATGCAAAGAGATGAAGAATGTGGATCAGTGAATAGGAGGAAAAGAGGTGATATAATAGAGACTAAGTTAGTGAGGGGATTTTATTGGATTAATCCAGGGAGGATTATGAAAAGAGTCAAAGGCAAGAGGGAAGAACCAGAGACCATCCCTGGAAGATATCTAAGAGTGTGGTGAAGAGGAGTAGTGTTTTTACAGGGAGAATTGTCAATGAATTTAATGCATTACCAGAATATGTTGTTAATGCAGGGAGTGTTAAGGATTTTAAAATTCAGCATGACAGATAATGTTGTCAGTTGAATGAACCTCCCACGATGAGTGCCAACTCCATGGGGGTTGTAATAATAATAAAGGATTAAACAAGAATATTTCTTAGCATCTTTAATTCAACTAGAAATAGCTGATTCGTTAGTGATCAGTAAGGTATACATTCCAATAAATCTATTAACTCCCTGAATGTAGAGGGGAAAGTGGATGAAATAAAAAAAAAAAAAAAAATTGGACAAGCTAGATGTATTAAAGCTATTACAACGGTTTGATTTGAATAAGGCAGTTTGGACTAGATGGGATCTCAGCAATAAGGGTGCTGAAGCAATTTGCAAGAGAGTTAGCATTATCTCTGAGCTGGTTGTTCAATTTAACACATGTGATTCCTAGAACAAGATAATTTCATTATATAAGGCTGGCACTAAGACTCGTGCAGTAAATTATAGACCATTTGGTATTGTTGATGTGGTCATCAAGCTATGAGAAATGCTGGTTAGTAATCTCATCCACAGGTGGGTAGACAGTATCAGAGTCATCTGTAAAAGATAGCCTGGGTTGGTTGGTAGGCGTTGTTTAGCAATTTGTTCCTGTTCTATAATAGTGACAACAGAGCTGGATAAGGGAAAGGATATGTACTTCTGGATATTGTCAAGGTATTTGACAGGATTCCATTTGCAAGGTGGTGGTTGTACAATCTGAGCTGGATAAGGGGAAGGATATGTACTTCTGGATATTGTCAAAGTATTTGACAGGATTCCATTTGTAAGGCGGTGGTTGTACAATCTCAGAGGAATGAGGTATGTAAAATAAACTTGTGACATGGATAGGAGAGTGGTTAAATGATAAGACTACATCTGGACTATTGTCATTTAGCCACTCTCGTGTGTATGTATATATATATATGGTCATCTGGATCCTGAGGAAATAGGGAGACATCTGAAAAGATTCAGCAAAGGTAAGTAGCATTGCATATAAGGATCATTTGAGGGAATGCGATCTTCAAAGTGTATGGAACTTCTGTGTATTTTTTTAGAAACATATAAAGGGAACCTTAAAGTATGGACACAAGTGAGATTTTTCAGCTTACAGCTGGTGAAAGTAGAACTTGGCTTCATTCCTGGAGCTTGCCAAAATCATCCTAATTATACCCTTGGTTGTCTTCCAGGAATGAATCCAAGTCCTCGTAGCATGCATAGAACAAGCTACCATTAGATGATGTGTGTCCAAGGTGAGATATGATAGTTACGAGGGTGGTCTGAAAAGTTCTCGGCCTTGACCATAGATGGCAACACTATCAGCAAGTTACTTGTTTTTTTTTTTCTAAGTTGGTACATCTGTCATAAGCACCCATATGAAATTGCAAGTCATTCTATCAAGTAGTTTGTTTTATACAGCATTCCTGTATCCATTGAAATCGATAAAATTAAGTATCATGCGGTTATAAAATTCTTTGTAAAAGAAGGTTTAATGCCAAAAGAAATTCATTAGAAGTTCATAAAAGTTTATGGGCATTCTTCTCCTTCGTTTTCGACAACTAAGAAATGGCTGCCGAGTTTAAACATGGCCATACCAACCTTGAAGATGATCCCCGTGAAGGGCTTCCAAAAAGTGTAACCACGCCAGAAATCATTGATCAAGTGCACAATATGGTATTGGGTGACTGGTGAGTCAAAGTGCGTGAAACTGCTGAGACTATAGGCATTTCAAAAGAACATGTAGGATATATTTTGCATGAAGAATTGCAAATGAAAAAGCTTTGCGCGAGATGGGTGCCGCACTTGCTTGGAGCATTTTAACAAGAATAAAACTGATTTTGTGCATTGATTTATTACTATGGATGAGACTTGAATTCACCATTACACACCAGAATCCAAACAGCAGTCAAAACAGTGGACAGAAGCCAGTTGTTCAGTGTCAAAGAAGACAAAGTCAGTTCCATCATCAGGAAAGGTCATAGCATTGGTGTTTTGGGATGCTAAAGACATTTTGTTTATTAATTTTCTTTTAAAAGGTAAAACAATAACTGGGGAATATTATTCCTATCTTTTTACCAGACCAAACCAAAAAATTCGCGAGAAAAGACCTGGTTTGCAGAAGAAAAGATCGTCTTTCATCAGGACAATGCACCTGCCCACAAAGGTGTTTTGGCAATGGGAAAATTAAGGGATCTGCAATATGAATTGTTGGAACATCCACCCTGTTCCCCAGATTTGGCTCCCTCTGACTTCTATCTCTTCCCAAAACTAAAACTCTTCCTCGCTGGGCAGCGTTTTTCTTTGAATCAAGAGGTGATTGCAACTGTAGAGGGGTATTTTGCAGATCTTACTGAGAACTTACTTGTGCCGGAGCATGGCTGGAATAAATGTATTAGTCTTAAGGGAGATTATGTTGAAAAATAAAAATAATTTTGAAATTATAAATTCGTTGTTTCATTGTTAGACCGAGAACTTTTCAGACCACTTGCGTATTTGAGTGACTAAATAAAACCTATAAAGCCTTCTCTTGACAAGCCCTTGGAGAAGCATTCATAATAATACTGGAATTATTATTATTGCATGAGAACCTCCATGTAGTTGAAAGACTCATTACAGGAGACTCACACTATGCACACAATATGTCATACCTCTCCTTGATCTCATTCACTGGCAAAGCACTCACAACAGAATCTGGCAGCATTCCACTCATTCACTACTATCCACATGAAAAATCTAGTTTCCACAGCCTTGCTAATGACATTCTTACTCAATTTCCAAGGACAACCTCTTGTTCTGCCCTCGCTCCCTTCCTAAATTTCTTCTGCATCACTCTTCTAAAACTATAAAAACCCTTTTAGTAACTTAAATCATATTGCCTCTTTTCTGGCTATCAACCGATTTCTGCGACTCACAAATCCTCAATCTATCCTTGGTACATTAAATAGACCACTCCATCTTGGTCACTCACCTATGGAATGCACGTGACCATACCTATACACAATAATCCAGTTGTAGCCATATCAAAGACCTAGAAAGAAGAATGATAACTTTATTATTTTCTGCTTGTTAGTATGTTTTAAATAACCAAGCAATCCTATGCTTCTGTAGTATGCCCTCTGAACTTTAACTCCCTATCCAGTCCCAAATCCTAGCAATCTTTTCATTTTGTGAAATGCACGACTGCACTTTTCTACATTTAAAATGTTGCTTATTTGGCCATACTATCAGTCTGTTTAATTTATCCTGCAGACCTCTGCATTGTTGCATTAACTAATTTGCTACCCAATTTTGTATCATCTGCAAAAAAAACTGATATTTCCCATATCATTTATGTACAAATTAAACAGTAGTTGGTCCAGCATATAGCCCTGTGTCATACTGCTAGTCACCTGCTTCTCCTTATAACTGCTCATTGGCATTTGTCCATCACCCATCTTCATATCCATATCACCAGCTCTGTGTTCAATGCTGTTTGTTCCAATATGTGTAATTAATGCCATTTTTCTCACATTTTTAATGACATTTTTGAAATATGTCATGGAGTTTTGTTGGAAAACTTGATTTTTTTTTTCTTTTTTTTTTCAAATTATTATTCATTTTATTATTGATAATATTTTAATAATAATAAATATATGTTCAAAAGGACACTGTTTGGAGGTATTGTACTATTGTAGACCAGGAAGTCAAAAATTTGCATAAAACAAAGTGGAACATCTGTTTTGCTGGCATAATCTACTCTATACTATAAAATGATAAGCTGAAATTGGAAACGGATGTAGGCTGTAACGTTTTGAAACTCGGGGCTTCCCTGATTGTCGAGTCTTCAAAATTCGAGTCATCGGAATTCAAGGAGAACCGGCCTACCAGTCTGGAACACGGGGGGTTGGGCGCTGTAGGCGTCAGGGAGCAGAGCCCCCTAGTAAGAGCTATAAAGTAAAGGGAAAACTTCACAAACTCATTTCTATTGATAGTCATGTTCAACATGCACCTTATCGAGCATAACTTTAAAGTTATTTTACAATGCATCAGCCACTCTTCGTGAGTTTAGAACTTGTGTAAAGGTTCTCTGTCAGCTAACACAGTTCGATCGATAGTTTGGAAGTTTGAAGAAACAGGATCTTTGGAAGTTCAACCTGGCAGAGGACAGAAACTAGTGCTACCATGGGTGATTGAAAATGTTGCCAGCATAATTGTCAATAGATCACATGAAAATGTTGCTGGCGGTAGCAGTGCTCATGAAGTATTGTGACAATTGGATATGCCTTATTCCAAATATGGACTTGTGCAAAATTATTACATTTTATTCATACAAGATCATTCACACACAGACAGCAGATATGATATTTATGATAAGAGTGACATTTCTCTGTTTCTGGTGAGATCTGAAGTTGACAGTGCTTGGCCTTGAAACTTCTGTGGCAAGATGAGGTGCATTTTTGTCTGAACAGGATGGTAAATACCCAAAATTGTCAAATTTGGGTATTTGGAAATATCGTGATATGCTGAACAGTTTCATCATTTCTCAACTTCTGATACAAGATGAACAAACATTTGATACAAGATGGAGCACTTCCCCACATTATATGTCCAGTACAGTGGATTCTATGGTATCACTTCACAGAAGAAATGGCGATTAGTTCGCTTCTTTCCAGTTGCATGGCCACCTCACTCCCCCTGATATTACTCCATGTGATTTTTGGTTGTGAGGTTACCTTGAAGGCCTATGTCTATCTTTACGGTGTCTCGAACTTGACGGCCTTAGTGGATAACATACGACAGACTGTAATGAACATTCCTTCAGACATGTTACGTTCTGCTGTGTACAGGATGCATTTCTGGCCCATGAGAATGGTGGTCACATTGAACCAGGTCCTCTTTCGCATGGGTGAACTCAATATGCTCGAGTTGTGCAACAGGTCTGTGACTACACTTATACTCCAGTAACTGTAATACCATAATTACTGTGCTACATTAAATTGATATTAAATGTTTTATTGCTATGTTATTATAAGTGCAACACATAAAAAAGGTAATCTTTCATTTCAGTTTAGTCTTTGTTTCATTTGTCTGTCCATTTTAACACTTTTTTACATTGTACAATACCATATTTGGAAATACCAGTAGTGGTGGTCGGCATTGGTATAATTGCGGTTAGTTGGAGGATTGTGAGTGGTAGAAGTGTAGACTCCTTCCTCGATGAGTCTTCGGATTCCCTGGAAGTGACAAATAACAATAACTCTTTTACGGAGACTTGAAAGAGTGTTGATGAATGATGTGGAAGTGGATGTACAGACTCAGGGAAACTAGATTTATTAAGAGGGGGGGGGAGTAGATATGCAGACTTTAGGGGGGCAGTTAAGTGTATGAATGAGTATATTATGCCCTGGCGAGTACGACGGACAACAAATCAGAATGGGATAGTTAGTATAAGGCATCAAAGTAGGGATGGGACAAATGGGCTTCTGCGATTCATGTACACTAATGCCAGGAGTATTAGGAACAAGAAGGAAGAGTTTTTGGCCATGGTTGGCACTTCCAGGCCACAGGTTGTCGGTATTAGTGAAACATGGCTGACAGAAGATGATAAAGCTAGTGGGATTGAATGCGATGGGTATAGCGTGTTCAGGAGTGACAGGGTGAATAAAAAGGGGGGAGGAGTGTTATTGATGATAGCTGATGAGCTTCAGCCAAGGAGTATAGAAGTTGAACTGCAGGATGGGGAAAAAAGCACATTTGAGGCTGTTTGGTGTGAGATAGAATCTAGCAGAACAAAATATACAATTGGGTGCTGCTATAGACCGGGTGATGGAGTGGATGGTGGGGATAGTATGCATAAGCAAATAGAAGAAATGAGTGGAAGGAGGGTAATTATTATGGGTGATTTCAATTATGGTAACATTGACTGGAAAGAGGAGAGGGCACATGGGAGGAAGGAATTGGATTTTATGCAGTTATTAAGGGACAACTATCTACGGCAACATGTATTGGAAAATACCAGGGGGCAGAGAGTGCTGGACCTAGTAATTGCAACTGAGAATGTAGCTGTAACGAACATGACCATGTTGCCACCAATTGGTGAGAGTGACCATAAGGTCATGACTTGGGAGGTGGCTAAAGGAGTCGAATTTACAATTAAGACAGGGTACATGTGGAATTACCGGGCTGGTAAGTATGACAAGCTTAGGTGTGTGCTTGGCTCAATGCCATGGCATGTAAAACTGCAAGGGCTGGATGTTGATAGTGCATGGGAGGTGGTTAAGAACTGTTTGCAGGAGGCAATGGTTGACTATATACCAAGAGTCCGAATAATAAATCAGGTAGGGGTTAAATGGATGAATAACACTATTAAGCTTGAGCTGCAAAAAAAGAAACAATTGTGGAGGGAATTTAAGGAGAAGGGTGACCATCAGGTGCAGGAACAGTATAAAGCTCAGGCCAGGATGGTAACAAGGGTGGTAAGAAAAGCAAAAGCAGATTACGAAAGGAAATTGGCCATGCAGGCTAAAGAGAATCCCAAACAGTTTTTTCAATATGTTGCAAGTAAAAGGAAAAATGCTCATGGTAGAATGATCTTAAAAAATGCTGAGGGTAGGGAGGTAACCGAATCAGTCGATGTTGTGGAATTACTGAGCGAGCACTTTGCAAGAGTATATCATCCAGGTGGTGACTTTGCGGAAATGGAAGAACCAACAGCTTATGCTGGAATTGTGATGAATGAAGTAGAGGTAACTAGTCTATTACAGAACCTCGATGTCAATACATCTGTGGGATTGGATGGTATACCAGCTCGTGTCGTACGTGAAGCGGCCAAAGAATTGTCAGTGCCCTTGACCATTTTGTTTAATTTGAGCCTCAGGACTGGGTCAGTCCCAAGGGGGTGGAAAGAGGGGAAAATAGTTCCACTGCACAAAGGTGGTTCCAAGGCTGCTGTTGAAAATTACTGGCCAATCAGCATAACAGGAATCATTATCAAGGTCTTAGAGAAAATAGTCAAGAGGAAAATACAAGATTGGATAGAAGAAAATGGGATACTGTATCGGGGACAGCATGGTTTTGTGAAGGGTAGGTCATGCCTCAGTAACTTGCTCACGTATTATAACACAGTGACGGCTGAACTGGATAAGGGTAATGGGTTTACAGTGATTCTACTGGACCTTGCTAAGGCCTTTGACAGGATACCACATGGAATTCTAATCAGTAAATTGCAGCATATGGGAATGGACATAGAGTTGGTGAGATGGATAGGAGGGTGGTTGACGGAGAGATATCAGAGAGTGGTTTACTCAGGAGTAGAGTCCACAAGACGGCCTGTGACTAGTGGTGTGCCACAAGGATCTGTTCTTGGACCACTGCTGTTTAATTTGTTCATAAATGATATAGGAAAGGATCTGAGAGGAACAGTTCATTTGTTTGCGGATGATGCGAAGTTGGGTAGGGCAATAGTGAATGCAGATGACGTCAAAATTGGGAAATAATATCCAATTTTTATAGATATGTGTAGGCTTTCGAAATATAGAGACTTCATTTTCCCAATTCCTTAGTCGAAAGCCCAGAATGTCAATGGGATATTTTTGCTAGCAAAAAGATAAGTTTGAAGCCTTGCTTATTCAGTATAAATTCTTCCATTCAGTTGTCTTTTATTTCTTCCACAGTTCCCTTTTGTGAAATAAATTGGATCATTTTTTGTAACAGTTTAAATATCTCTTTAAGGGAGGGATGTATTCATGCAGAGTAATGATTTTTACTTCATCTTTTTTTTCTTTTTTTTTTCTCCCTGAGGCTCAATATCTATATTAAAGTTGAGCTATCTTTTCTCTAAGAGGTATTAGCTAATACAACTTTAAATATATATTTGAAAAATAATTTATAATTAACATTAAAAAAAAAACTGGCAGCGATTATCTCGAAAATGATACTCAACCAGTTTTACAACTGTTATCAAATTGCATAGTTGAAGGGTATAGAGTTCCATGTAACATTCTTGTAATGCACTACCAGTTTTTATCTTTAATATGAATATTGACTTCACTGTTTTTGCTTCTTGCAATAATTTTGTTAAACAACAAAAAAGTCAGTATTGCATTTTGTCTTATGTATACAGAATGTGTTACTCCTAATTCCAATATTGATATGTAGGCATAGTTTATTTCAACTTCATTATGATGCATTTTTTTTAATAGTTCTTATCCTATATATATATGGTTTTTATTATTATTGTTTAAATAGGCAAAAGAAAAAGCAGCTGAAAAGCAGCCAGTAAAAGAGAAAAGTGTATCAAATTAAGAGGGTGAAAAAATGTCAAAGATGTGCATAGTTTTTATATTTATTTCCATTCAAGACCGTCACTCAAGAATTATACAAAAGTGTTCAATTTGTGTATCTTTTATTCCTAACAGTTTATATTATGCAATTTTTAAGATTATACAAATGAAACTTTTATCAGGTAGAGAATGTCTTAAGTATTTAACACCACTTGACTAGATTATAAATGGAAAATATACCACTAATGCCACAAATCTCATATATACAAAACAAAATATTACAGTTGTGATATAATACAAAATGCAGTTCACAATATACCGTACATGGGACTACATAGATTATTGACAAAGAACATCTCAGGTAAAACAAATTTTGTGCAATTTGGAAAGAATGAGCATTTCAGAAATATTTCATATTCAGAATTATTAAAATTACATTATTTACATTGCTTAAATTTTGTTGAGCAAAAACATTGATGCAAGAACTGAGAAAACTGTACATTTATTTATTATGACTACACTCATTTTGCTGCAACTTTGAGAGTATCACTAAAGCATGAAACAGCTTTATTGAAAGTTATGTTATCTCTAACTTTTTGTAAGTTTAAATATGTGATACAGTATTAACTGTACAAATTGCTCTGGGCTTTTTATAATGCTTCTTAAAATGTACATCGCTATTCCATAATTTTGTTATTGAGAATATTTCTACAAAATAATAAGCCATACACAAAAATGAAAAACGCTTTCACAAAACAGACTACAGAAAGGCATTACAGTTGATTCTCACTATAGCAAATGCCACTTTAACAAACTTTCCATTATAATAAACCATTCCTGAATTCCCAGGAGTTTATCATAGAGTGAGTTGACTGTATAAACTTCTTATCATACTTTAAAGACATTGTGAACTAATTTGCATTTAAGATTCAGAACTTTGAATTTTGAACCAGAAACAACAGGCTCCAAGCTAATCAATAACCAAGCTTATATAGTGAAAAGTTCTCTATAACATTCTTAAAATATAATGCTTAAAAAGCTTGATGCAGTGTAATTTAATGGAAAAGGTGAAAATTATGCTAATAACTTGTTTAATTACAGTCAAATATTCATTATATAGTGAAAAGTTCTCTATAGTGAATTTCCTTTAAAATGGCATTGTTATTATTGGGTTTGGTTAGAACAGTTCAATAAATTGTTATTGAGTTTTGCTATAGTAAGAGTTGGCTGAAGTTAAAATGTGAATGGAACAAAAGGCAAAATTATTTTTAAAATTACCCAGTTTCTAACGTTAGTAAACCTTTCATAAAAATGACTGTGCAGTATGCACATTTCTCAGCAAAAAAGCACTAGACAGTATCTGAGAAAAATTTTGAAGATAACTTTTGCATTTTCATTGCAAAGCCTTTAGAAAATAAATTTCATAAATTACTCAAAATTTCTGCCAATTAAACTACAGAATTAAATTTTAAAAAAAAAGTTCTTATCATTAGGACAAACTTGCTTATTTCCATTAACAAAAAAAGGCACTAAAAAACTAATCCTTGCTTCTGTAAATAATTATAGAAAACATGAATGCTCATTAGCATATTAGAATGACCAGTAATTGAATATAATTATAAAATACAAATATTTTAAAGCATATCAAGATGCAAGAAACAGTGACTATTTAAGGTCAGTATAACTCATGACTGATAGTTCTGGTGGTGAGGGTTGATGGACCATCAGCTTGAAGCATAGAATGTGACATTTGCTTAGCTTGTCTTCATTTTTTCCATCATATTTGTGCAGTTTCTACCCACCTGTTTACATAATGCAGTCACAAGGTTGTATGTATCCTTTAATTGGAAAGCCCAGAATTCACATCTCATCTAAGATGTCATTATAAGGATATTACAACTAAAGGTGTTATTTAGTTCACAGTACAGAGGCTCAGGTTTTTATTGCTTCACAGTAAAGGAAAATGCCAAAGCCTTAGTTGCTTTGGCATTTTCCTTAGAAAAAGAAAGAATGAAAAAAAAGTTTTCTTTTTTACACTCAAAAATGGTATAGCTTAAGTTTTCAGTTATATTAAGAAAAATTGAGGAATACTTGTAAGTCATTCATCAGATATAATTTTTGATTAATGAAAAATGAGGTTTCCTATAAGAAAATTTAACATCGAAAACAAGTTGCATTGGCAAAGATGGAAGATAAAACTTAATTCTTTAAATCATGTAAAAGCATTTCCATTATGGTATAATTTAATGCACACATACATACAAGCTTATTATTAACTAATTCAGGAATAATTTATTATAAATAGTTTGCTGTAGTAATTTTCTTTATGGAACATCAATCAGTTTGTTATAGTGAGTGAATGTGTGCTAATGGTGCTTGCTGTAATGGCACAGCAACAGGATTTTAGAAATTATAAAAAAATTATGGATATGAAATTGCCTACTTAAGTATTGCCTACTTGTACAACTTACTTAAGTAAGTTGTACAAGATTGCACAACTTGTTACTGCAGAAAACTAAAATGTTTCTTTAACTGAAATCTCTTTTCATAATCTCTAATTGGTTGTGTGCATTCTCTGAGCAGTTATAGGTTCTGTGTTTTCATGAAGAAAGTAAGTACTCTAATTAGGACCAGCTAAGAGTTTAAAAGTGTTTAATAATTACATAAAAACAACTAGAAAAGCAATTATAAAGACACTTAAGAAATTGTCTTTTAAGTACTGCAGGACTTAAGCAATTGATGCAGAAAACCATGAAACCCTGTTGCTGTGCCAACACTTGTGAAATTTCTTTAGAAGTTGATGCAAAATTGTTTTGTCTCCATAAGAAGGTGAGAAATGGATATTTTGTGTTACTGCTTCATTTAAAATTACATGGCTAAAGTTTCTTTCTTCCTTCAGCTACACTTTTTGGTTTAAGTTCATGAAATAAAATAACCATCTGGATAGTGTGATTGACCAACCTAAGCATGAACAAATAACAATGAATATGTAAGCTAGCCAAAGTTTTTTAGCATCCCTATGTGAATAATACACAGAGTTGACTGACATGGTCTAGTATTTCATATTAACCCTTTCCATACGAGTCATGAAAATTATCATGAGTACCCCAAAACCAAAGTTTGGTTTTGGGGTACTCATGAAGAATAGATTGTTCCTCTAGACATTTAGAAAAATTCATAATTCCTTATAGCTGAACTTTGAAAAATGAGATGTTGATTGGCCATGATATCCTATGGACATCAGCATTATCCCACCCTGAGGTGCCATCTCAGAGGTTGAAGTTTGCCATTTGACTTTGTGTAAACTGTAGTGTACAATTAGTTTTTTTTTTTTACAAGAGAATATTCAGGGCTCAATAAATCATGCAAAACCCTGCTTGCTATGCAAAAAATTTACTTTCCCAACTCCTAAGACAATGATTGTGCTTTACCATGGGTGAAGAAGTTATTTTCCTTTTAATTAAATAAAAATATTCTATTTTGCCAGTCTGCAGCTATTCTAGCTAGCAAAATCTACTTGCCATGGGCAAGTAGATTTTGTATTGTATTGTAGATTTTGTAGTGTATTTGTTGAGCCCTGAGGATATGGATAGATGTTTAGAAGAAAATCCAACCAGAGAGCATGCAGAATTAGTAAAAAAATGCAATTAGAAAGCACAAAATTAGTTTGTATTTTTTTACAAGGTAGGACAAGGGATAGTCATTTAGAAAATATAACTTGGCAGCAACTAACACAGCCGCACCATTTATACAAAAACACATAAAAGATTATTTGATAAAATGTGATGCAATTACATTGAAAAGCATTACAAGAACTTTCGAGAATGCCGGAATATTTTTCTTTTTAAAAGAAACTTAAACATGTTAACATTTTCATTACAGATAATATTGAAGTCTTTCTGTTTATTCCAGCATTGAGTCAAATAACTTGTAGGTAATGAAAATTACCTACATAGAGGGGAATTGCTTCAAATAAGTATTTTTTATATTAAAAGTTTTTTGGTGATAAAATATTGATTTTAAAATTTAATAGAATCTTCACTTCACTAGATAGGACATATTTGTAGTCAACATTTTCTTACAAAGTATATTAACTATTTGTAATCCAAAAATATTTGTTCTTATCAGATGCATTTCAATGGGTATGCATATGAAACAGTTCTGCAGACAGGAATGTATAAGAATATCTTGTGTTTGATAATAAATATGATTGATAGTGACATAATTTATATTTTTATTGAAAAAATATAATGGATGCCAGTTTAACGTGGAAAAATGTAAAGTTATACGTTTTGAAATGAAAGGATTATAAATTGTGTACTACATGTTGATGGAACTGTATACTCCAGGAAATCAATGAAACTAGGAGTGTTTGGGAAGATGGTGTGGATAGGGAGTTGAAGTTCAGAGGATATATTACAGAAGTGTCTAAAGAGGGTCATATGATTACTTGGTTATTGATGAATATACTAACAGGTGCAGAAGATAAGACGGTTATTATTCCTCTTTATGAAGCTTTTGATAGTCACACCTGAATTACTATGCATAGGTCTTGTCATCATCTGGTTTTCTTGGTGATAAGGAAGTAGTGAAGAGGATTCAGAGGCAAGCAATCAAGATGGAAAGTGGTCTGTGCAGTGCTTCCTATTTGGGAGCTTGAATTGCAGAAGTGGTTGACAGGTAGAGAAGAGGGGATATGATAGAACTGTATAAATTACTAAATGGGTTGTTTGTGATTTCCTGCTGATACAGCTAGGGCTATGAGGCCAGCATACTTGTGTGTAAATTGTGTGCATGCTTCTGGCAGGTTTACGTGTTTTATGGGATTAAAAAAAATCCCAAGTTTCTGGAAGGGAACCCCTGCCTTGCATGATTACCAAAAAGGGTTTTGTAGGATTGATGTTTCTGTAGTAAAGTAGCATCATTACTCCAATCTTTGGATTGGTACATCTGAGAAGAAGAAGAGGACTGGTGTAGAGAGAATGTTTCAGCATCTGTCTAGAGGAGGAGAGAACATTTCTGGAAATTAAATGTGTGGTAAGTAAAGGCATCAGGACTAGATTTTTCAGTTAGAGGGTAATGAATGAATGAATGGAATGGGTTGCTGGAGTCTTGCAAGTGCTTTATCAGTAACTGTATTCAAGAAGAGGTGTTATAACTATTATGTGAATTTCCTGTGTGATGGCTGGACTCCATGGAAATGTGCATGCAATAATAATTTGAAAAATGTTTTTTTTTTAAGTGCTTTGTATAGAGCAATAGCTTAGCTTTAGTCTATATGTGCATGTCGATGAAATGAGTACACCTGCTCTAAGTGGATTTCATAAAATTTAGTATTTAGCACTTTCACTAAAATTCTAAATGGTATGAATTTTGAGTCATCACTTTCTTCAGACACTTGCAACTATATATATTGGCTATGGTAACATTATTAGTAAAGCCTTAAACAGTAAAAAAAAAAAAAAGTGAACATGTAAAAAGATGGATTTAATATGGATGAGGAGCAGTAAATATTATTTCTCATAGTGGCAATGAGCATAATTGTCAGATCTATAAATTAAAGATACCAAGAAATATCATCAAATTCCTGATATGTACCCTCAAGGGGTGTACAGAATATGATAATACTACATGAAAAACTTACATTACTAACTTCCTATCTACAATTTCCCTCCAAATCAATCTGTTACCTGTCAAGACTCCAACATTATCAGATCTTATATTTCTATTTTCTAAGGCATTTTTTACTGTATCAATCCACCTATATCTGGGTCTTTTTCCTGCCAACCTGGCAGAACAGTTTTTTGCTAATTGTTTGTATCTCATATCTGTGGTCTCTAGGTCAGGTGTTTTATTTCTAATCCAACTCTCAGATTCATAAGTTAAAATTGGTTTGACACTGTCTTGTACACAGCTAATTTAGTGTTTTGACTGATTTCTCTCTTATTCCATATACATTTATTCAGTTGACTTCCTACCATACCAGCTTTATTGATTCTGTTGTCTATTTCCATATTTAATTTACCATTTTCACTAAAAATCGTGCCTTAGTAGCTAAAATGTTTTACTTGTTCTATAGGCTCTCCACACCTTTTTATCCTACCTTTCTCAAAGTAACAAATTAAAAAAATATTCATTTTCAGTTGGAAAAAATGGAAGTAGTCACAGTAGTTCCTAATAATATGTAACGATACTTGGATGTTGCTGAAGTTTGGGAAAACTACTTAGTTATTATTGCTTTGTTTTCTTTAGCTGTTTTTGTGGATAATTTTAATATATAATCAAAATTTGCCAGCCTGGTTGGCTGAGTTAGCATACCCACTCACCAACTAACGGATCGGGGGTTTGAATCCTGCCATGGGCATGGTGTCTTTAGGTGGAAGATGAATCTCATCACTCGGTGTAAGACTACCGCCCTTCCGGACTATATGAAGAAAAAAAAATCCTTAGCCCACTCACAATAAAAAAACCTAAACCTATTTGATACACCTAAAATTGGTGACACAATGCTAGATGTCTGCAGTAATTACTTGGAAAGACTTGAACGAAACAGTGACAGAACAGTACAAAATTTTCAAGAGGAATGCAAATAGGAGTACATATCACAATACTTGAAGTAAAAAAAAAAAAAAAGTCAGAGTCAAAAAGTTAAGTGCTTAAATATGGCAGTATAAAAGTTTTGCGGGGTCTACACCATATAATTCAGAGCACCTGTTTAGAAAATCAAATTCCAGATGATGGGAGTAGAGCTCGCATAATTTCCCATTTGGAAAAAAGGGAATAATAAATTTGAATGTAAGAATTACAGAGGAATTTCTCTACTAAATATTTGTTTCAGGTAAGATTTATGCAAGCATACTTGAAAAGAGGCTGAGAAAAATTGTGCAAGAAAATCTTGGAGAACAAGCCAAACAGAAAATTGCTCAAGATCAATTTTCACTTTCTAACAAATATTTGAGAAATCATAGAAATATGGCAAGGGTCTGTATTTTAGTTTTGTAGATCTGGAAAAGGCATATGATAAGTTGCCCAGAAAAAAGCTTTTCAAAATGCTACAATTATATGGGATAAATGAAACATTATACAGGGCAATACAGTATATTCAAGTCAGCAGTTAGAGTTGAAAAAAATATAGAGGAAGATGGTTTGATGTAAAATCAGGAGTAAGACAAGGATGCAGTTTTGTTTTACCACCAGGGGCGTGCAAGTAGTGTCCGGCACCTGTGTGCAAAACTTTAGTTGGCACCCCTATACCCAGTTGCATGCCAGTAGTGTCTGGGCGTGTGCAAAACTTTAGTTGGTGTCCCTATCACCTCCCCCTTCCTCCAATAAAAAAATCACTTTAAAAAAAGTTTTTTTTTTTTAATTTTTTTTTTATTATTTTTTTTTTTTTTAAGTATTTCCTCCTCTATGGCACCTTTACTATATGTGTGCATTGCACACATTGCCAGCGTGCCCCTGCTTACCTACTTATTCATCAACTGTATAGATTGCATTATAACAGAAAATGACATTAAACCTGATATTAGAATCAGAGATATCAAACTGCTTTATGCAGATAATGTTGTACTCTTAAACACATCCAGTGCAAGTTGCCACGGTTCTCTAACTAAATTGTATAAAGCTGGAACAAAGTTAGCATAAAAATTAGCAATAAAATGATCAAAACTATGAAAATAAGCAGGAACCTAGAAAACTTGAGCTGCATTCTCAATGGAGAACCTATAGAACAAGTAAAATATTTAGGTCCAGTTTTAAGTGAAAATGGCAAATTTGGAAATATACAACAGAATAAGCAAAACTGATATGGTGGGAAATCAGATGAATAAATTTGTACAGAATAAAAGAATTAGATGGATCTGAAAGCTGGGTTAAAAATAAAGCACTTGATCAAAATCGAGTCCATAGATTGAGACTTCTGAGAAAAATTAGGAGAGTGACCAAATGGAAAAATTGTGCTAAAATTAAAGTTTAATTCCAAAATTGCAGTCAGATTGATCCTGTGTTGTATCCAGTTAGATACAACTCATTATTCCACCTTATTCTCCAGGAAGGAATTGCTCTCTTCCAGATGAATGCAAAGTGCATTTTTAAAAGTTGGTATAGCTGTGATATCTATTGATTGCTTTGTTGAGAAAATTTTCTAGAAGTGTTTTTATATTTTCACTCCATGAAACAGTATCACAGATGCTGTCCTCTGACTTATTAATCTTTCTCCTTGCAAAATGAAGTGTCCCATCAGTCAGATTACATTTTGAAGCATGTGGTTAATGATGGCACTTTGGAAAAATTTCATTCAAATTTTCAGTGTTACTCAACATTCCAGAGATTTCAACTTCTTAAAGCAGTATATTTATATATATAGGATCATTCTCTTGTTCACAATAAAATAAGTGATTCATAGTTGTGAATAAGGGCTTAATGCCTATATACTGTATTTACTCAAATATCACTTGCACCCCTGATTTTACGGAAAAAGAAAAAAAGTTTCACATATACCTTGCGCACAAAAAAAAAGTTTAAAACTTTAAGAAATAGATAACGAATGTTGTTATGGCAGTTGGGGATATTTTGGAAATGTGAGCAATTATAAATTATAATGAATTTTGAGGATTTAATTATAAATGTGGATTTATTTTTCCCCCTGAAAAACTTTAGTTCCCAAAAATCCCTGCATATATCTTGAAACATGATTTTTTAACTTTAATTTTGGGTAAAAAAAACGAGTTATATTCAAATAAATACGGTAATCAACACACTTCATTAAGTGGTTTGCAAGCGATAGAGTAGTGATTGCTTCTGAATTCACATTCAGAAACATTCACTGCTGCTGTTGGACTAAGTGTTGAATTTTGCACTTTAGTTGGCAAGCTACTTAATTCAACCTTCTTAACATGACAGCAGCACCATCAGATGTAAACAATTATTTTTGTGAAATCAAGTTGGTGTCTTTTTGTAAAAAAAAAATCTTCAATTGTAAATACTATCCTGACAGCATTGTCACTGTAGGTAAACAATGCTTCCAAAATACATTTTATAGTGTGACAAGTGTAATCTAAATTTGAAGCACAGCATAAAATGTTTGGTCACTGATATATTGGTACTCTCATCAACTACTAAAGTGCAAGATGTAGCTGCTGCTATTTGATTTTTGCTTCTCCGGTTACTGAGTATGTTCACATACTTAGTTATGTGATCATTTATACTTTGAGCAGAAAGCAAAGCACTATTCATTTTAATTGCAAACAATCAATATGAATCTTGTTTTTTCTGTGCTGTTCATTAGTCTTGAATAAACCCTGTTTATTCAAGACTAATGAACCTCTCTTACCTTTGGTTGGGCTGTCACAAATCATGCTGACAAGTTCACCCTGAAATGATGGGTTTTGTTTCTTAGTTTACTATATACATTGTCCAAATATAACTTACTTAACAAGTAACACTTCAAAAAATCAAGTTCACATGTCATCCCACACTTTGCCTTTTGAAAATTTTTCAAGTGCTTTAGCATCTTGCTAATATAAGCAAGATGTTTATATAATTTTTATTCAAGACTAATGAACCTCTCTTACCTTTGGTTGGGCTGTCACAAATCATGCTGACAAGTTCACCCTGAAATGATGGGTTTTGTTTCTTAGTTTACTATATACATTGTCCAAATATAACTTACTTAACAAGTAACACTTCAAAAAATCAAGTTCACATGTCATCCCACACTTTGCCTTTTGAAAATTTTTCAAGTGCTTTAGCATCTTGCTAATATAAGCACACAGCTCGGTCATCCTTGTCATATCCAAATATTTCCAAAGTAGAACTCACATGTTGTTCTTTGACATTGGCTTTGCTGTTTCAATAAATTTGACCAGCCACTCAAATTTAAGGTAATTTGCAGTTCTTTTCCACTTTAATTTCGATAGTGATATTTTGAGTCACTGATATTTTTTTTTATAGTTCATTCAACAATTTTCAACTGTATATCAGAGATTCTGAAAGCAAAAATTTGTGTGCAGTACTTCTCTTTAGTTACTAGGTGTGTGTGGGTACGTGCACAGCTTAGAAGAAACATTGCTTATCAGTTATTTTAAAAGTTTCTTAGGACATTGTACTGTACTTAGTGCTACAATAAAACTTGTAATTTTGTTTTGCTGTACAGTATGGGGTGTGTGTGATTAATGTTGTTCATCAGGAATAGTATTTTTAAAAAAAATATACATGACAAGCACACAACAGTTTGTTGCATTCTTGCATATGCAAACTGGAAGCACAAAATGATGTTTCCTCTACTATGAGCAAGTACCATGGTACAGTTTGTGTGGCACCCTGTATTTTTTGATACAAACAATGATACTATCTTTACTGATGCAAACATATACCCATCTTGAAGAAAGTTTGAAAGTAATGTTCTTATATATACAGAGCATCAGATGAGTAATATAGAGAATATCTCTATTGTGTGCTTATTATCCTTAATTTTTGATTCTCCAGATGCTGGGAAGACTTGTGGATGTATGTGTTACACTAAAAAGACTTTCTATATATTTAAATGAGAAATTATAAGACAAAGATCAAGTTCTGTTTGATTCAGTCTCCACAGTGAACTTAATTTGGTGATCTTAATGGGCCTTTAAGCATCCAAGGTATCCTTAGGTTTCATATAACCATAATTCCAGGATAAGGTGATTAGCCCTATTCCTATAAATGGACTTTGTATGTCAATTGCATATATTCTCCTGGGCAGTTTGCAGGATGAAAAACCCAAATTTTTGAGAGAAAAATTCCTGTTATCTCTGTATAAGACCAGTTAGCTCACTGCACTTGAAAAGCCCTGATAAAGGTTTTTTTTGCATCCTAGTTGGGATTTGAAGCTGACTGAGCTGCAAAGACTCTTTAATTCAGTGAGTAATGTTGGTGATTGAGTTCAGAAACCGCTGGAATTAAGTTTAGGGAACTGTCAGTCTCAACAAGGAAGTAGAAGCGTGAAGAAAATATCTGTTCTTCCGAATCAGAAATGAGGAAAGATTTTTGTATGCAAAGTGCTAGCATGTATAAATTTTTAAAAGAAACTTGGAAACCATGGGTGAGCCAGTCCCATCTACATTTGGACTTACTTTTTTGTGAATCTTAGTACAACTATAAATTCTCAGAGAAGCCATGGTAAGCAGAAATTCTGTTTAGTAGTTTTTGCAGAAACAGAAGGAAGATCATATGATGCTTCTTTTAATATTAGTCATGAAGTCTTCCCGAGAAATGCATTTTGGAGTTATATTATTCTTTTGGTAATGCTGTATGTTGAATTTTGTATGTGAGGATTAACTAGAAATGTCATCTATTCATTTTTGAATGATATGCTATTGAGGATTATGTGGCTTCTTTTTATTAAAATGAATCTCAATTTTTGAATCATGTTTAAAAAAGTTGAAAAGCTCTTTATGCAAGTATTGTATTATAATATTCTGTGTGTGACCAAAATAGTTTCTTGCTTAATACATTCATCTGCTATCACACTAGTGGGACATAAAGCAATGAGACAGTCCAAGACACATCCCTGCATGAACATATAAATTCCAAACTAAGAGTATTCTTCATCATATTGATTTGATTATTGATGTAGTATCATTTTTTGAGTATGAAGTTAGTTGACACTGCTAAAAGAGTAATTGGCATCTTGACATATTCAGTGTTGTTCCTGTTCCAAAATTTTTCATTAAACTTCACATAAATAATGTCAACCTCTTAACTTTGAACACCTCTGTAGCTAAAAAGTCAGTTTCAGTGATATCCTTTTGGTTGGAAAGACCTGGTTTGAATCCATTTAGGACATGAAAGAACTTTTATCAGAGCTTTTCATTTGGAGGTAGTAGGATTTTTCATCCCTCAAACTGGCAAGATGAATACAGACACAGGACAGTATCAAAATAAGGATTAATCACCCCATTCTTGGATTTGAATACTGGTATGATACAGTGTGGGTCTATACAAAAGCATAAAACAGGAAGAAAGGATGAGCCTAAAGTTTTACTTAACAATTGAGGCTTTACTGTGGCAGTGCCTGTAAAATGCTTTAAGCTGAAAACCAGTAGTAAACAGATAATCTTTTAACTTATAAACAAAAGTATTCGTTTGAGCAGTAATATAAAACAACTTTTTTTTTTTTCTCACACAGGAAGATTGTGAGATATGGCCTGTATTTAAATGTGTGCAAACAGAGTGCTTGCACTCTTCCCCCCCGGAAGTTATTTGCACAAATGCATGTGATAATGGCAGGTGTGCTTCACTAATCATCTCAGTAAACCCAAAACTAGATATTGATGGGCATTGTAGAAAATGCCATATTTTGGTAATTTAATTTTGAACTTTTAGAAAATGTCAAGTTGCATCATACTTCCATCTGTTTTGGTCTGTCATTTAAGAACAAGCATTGTTCTTAAATGACAGACCAAATGACATTGAAAACATTGCTTTGCTCACCATGCAGTGCAATTTTATTTATTTTTGTAAAGGATAGATTGCATGAATTTGGCTTGCTGCCTAGCCTATCAACTTGAATAGGCAGTCCTCATTAGTTAGTTTTTTAAAATGCATTCAACCACCAATTGGTTTCCAGATTTTGATAATGATCGCATTACTGATAGTACTAGGTCAATGGCAGAATCTTTTCTGATTACAAATGAACAAAATGTTTCCTTTGAGATATGGATTGCAATTTATATTGGAGGGGGAAAAAAAAGTTGACACAAGCAGTTGCAACACGATATACTATCATATGGTGTCAGTATATCATGTTGCAACATGATATACTGACACCATATGATCTTTGTTTCCTAAGTAATTCAAAATAACCTAAATTAATAACTTAACACGTATATAACCAACAGTAATAAACTTTATTGAATTAAAGGTACAAATATTTTGTACTGAAAGTAACAGTACATCATCAGTGTAGAACAAACAGTTAAAGGAATGGAATACAAAGTACAGAACAGTCGGTGGATTACCAAATAAAATTGTTGCTGCATGCCAGAAAATAACTATTAATAAAATATTATTAAATAATTCTTAAAAACTATTTCATTGATGGTTGCATAAGATAATCTCCCAAACTTTTGGGGGGGAGAGAGAGAGAGTCATTTCGATTCAAATTCAGCCGATGTAAAAGGGCTTCGCAACTTTCTTTGAAAAGGCATTCATATTTAAACTTGCATCTGTGGAGAAGATAAGCTTTATCCCACTGGATATTATGTTTAGTGTCAATACTATGTTGTGCTGTTGCGAAGCACTTTTACATCGGCCGAATTTGAATCGAAATGACTGTCTCTCTCTCTCCCCCCCCCCCCCCAAAAAAAAGTCTGGGAGATTCTTATCTTATGCAACCATCAATGAAATAGTTTTTAAGAATTACTTAATAATATTTTATTAATAGTAATTTTCTGGCACGTGGCAACAATTTTAATTGGTAATCCACTGAATGTTCTGTACTTTGTATTCCATTCCTTTAACTGATGTTTTGTTCTACACTGATGATGTACTGTTACTTTCAGTAACAAATATTTGTACCTTTTGTTCATTACTATTGGTTATATACGTGTTAAGTTATTAATTTTAATTATGCCACAGGTACCTTTAAAGACTAAAAATAACCTAAAGCCTTTATGATTTGAAGGATTTTTTCCCCCCTCCACATATATACATAAAATTCACTTTTAACTAATGTTTAGTACAAAGCAGTCAAACAAATAAATTCATGGTTCTCGGGGATCTCTGAATATTTTCCCACCTCCTTCTCCAAAATATGTTTAAAATTCTTTTTCCCTTCTGTGAGTATGATAGTTGTAAAAGATACATCACAACACTGTTGCAAAGTTTGCCATAATACATTAAAAGATTCAAAAAGGTTTTGGTTTAGGAATGTTATCTACAAACATGCAGCCATATTTACGGTGATAAAATGACTTCAGGCTACAGTTAGATTTGGTCCAAAAAAAAAACCATGGTTATTACAAACTGTTTCTGGAATGCTCAAGCCAGTGTTGCCATTTGGTTCATTTTAATGCTCTCTCTAGAGAGCTTTAACATCTTTGAGCATTCCAAAGTTTAACCAGTTAAATTATCACATAAATACCAAGTGAGATAAAAATGCGACCATATCTCAACATTAACTACTTTCACATCTTTCAGACATAACACTTAGCACCTGTTCAAACTTTGAATATCTTTCTTTTGATATGACATGAGCACCTTTACTACCCCAAAGGAACTTCAGATGAAATTCTGTTCTAAACATATCTAAGGCTAATTCATCACATTTCACATTTTCCAAAACTATTTCACTGTTCCGTCTATAGGTTGGCCATTGCTGAATGAGTGACCGTCCCACTTCTAAATGTGTCAGCAACATTTGTAGTCCATAATCTGCAGATGTCTGCTCCCATGGTAATCCTAGAGAGACCACCTTTCCTTTCCCTTTGCTGTCTATAACTGGTTCTATATCGTCTCCATTTTGCTCATCTTTGTGCTGAATAGCTTCGAGGTGATGTTGCAGTATTGTAATAAGAGAGAGCAAGTAAGGTATGCAAGTATTTGGAGCTTGTGGGTTACAACATTCTTGCATTGCTTTTAATGTTGGGCGTAATTTGGTTTCATATGTGAAAGCATTATCAGTCCATGTCTGTCTGAGAGTCAGCCATGTTGATTTTAGCCTGGTTATCTGGAAATACAGAAAACAGTCATAAACATTTCACAGTCAAAACTATTCATGTTGTTTGTAGCAGAAATCTTTATTCCATTCAAATAGTACTATCAGAAATAAAACTAATAAATTAATGAACTGAAATAAAAAATATCAATTTTGAGCATTCTAAACTCATTTTAAAAGGAAAAAAAAATGTGTGCATATTAAAGCAATATCAAAACAGAATACCTGTGATAGGGCAAGTCCTTGCATGATGCCAGCAAATCCATAAAGATTTCCTAGAGCAGTCTTTGTTTCTATAGCAATTTGAATCCATTTGTTCAAAAGTTCAGCTCGGATTCCTTCTTCTCCACAAGTTAATATGGTAATTGCAACAAAGAATTTCAGGCATTCTGTCCTAATAAGATGTCAAAAAAAAATGTAAGTAGGCATTGTATGTTATAAAATTGACACAGCTCTTTACAGTTGAAGCCAAGGTTTTTTTTAAGAAATCAGTGTAAAAATATAAATAAAAATATTTGTATTGTAACTTGTGTTTAAAATTTACACTTCTCCCAGGTGATATTACCTACACATCATCATAGGAGTTAACTTTGTCCCATTGTTGAACTAGAAGAAAATACTCCACCCAAATGGTTGATTCTAACTGATTAGTATAATGGGAAATTCTGCTAATCAGTTTGGGAGTTGTCCCCTTCCATTAACTTACTTGGGTCCATTGGTCTATCATAGCCAAATAAGCCAATGGCTTTTTGTAGACATATGTTGCAATAGGATTTTACTACTCTGCCAGAAAACACACGTGGTGCATGTGTTTTCTGGCCGGAATTTTTTTTTTTTTTCAGGGGAGGAAAGAAAAGAAAAAAAGTCCTAAAAGAAAAACCTTGTAACTTCATAGATTTGAAAAATCCAATCTTTTCAACAAAAGAGTGTGTTTGTACTGCTGAATGCACTATACAGCAGTTAAAATTAGTATCCTTTTAAACATGTTACCCCCAACCTGTTTTTCCCCCTCTCTCCCTAGCTTCTACAAAGTAACTTATGAGGGTTGCTTGAAAAGTTTGGTAAATTTCCAATAGACGGTAACACTGTTCGTTCATCCTTATCAGTGTCAGCATATATCATCTTTTTCATGATCCCTGCAAAATTTTAGCCACTTGCTATGCGTAGTTTTCGTTTGGCAAACATTTAAAATGACCGTGTTCGCATTTTCCATAAAAATGGGGGGAAACAAGTTTCGTGCAGTGATAAAACACTTTTTATTTGAAGAAGTGGACAGCTGCACGGATCAAAGCCGAGTTAGATGCAGTTCATGGGGATTCTGCACCACATTAAAGACTATTTATTTTTGGATAAATGAGTTTAAACGTGGTCGTAAGTCCATTGAAGATTAAGCGCATTCCCGACTGAAGTCGCTACGAAGGAAATGATTGACAAAATCCATGGTATCATTACGGAAGACTGCCAAGTGAAATTGCAGGCATTGCAACTGAATGGATGTATAATATCCTGCATGAAAAAGCTGTATGCATGATGGGTGCCGTGATTATTGACTGTTGATCAAAAAGGTATGCGAAAAGACATTTCAACGCAGTGTTTGGCGATGTTTAATTGCAATTCGCAGAATTTTTTTGCATCAATTCATGACTGTAAACGAAACTTGGATCTAAAACTGCACCTGAGCCCAAGCAGCAGTCAAAACAGTGGACAATGCCCAATGAAAGAGCACTGAAAAAAGTGAAGACTGCTTTGTCAGCTGGGAAGGTGATGGCCACTGTTTTTTGGGATTCCCAAGGAATTATCATGATAGACTATTTGTAAAAGGGTAAGATAATAACAGGAGTCTATTATGCATCATTCTTGGACCGTTCAAAAGAAGAACTCAAGAAAAAATTGCCAAGATTTGCACACAAAAAAGTTCTCTTTCATCAAGACTGCACCATCCCACACATTGGCCATCGCAATGGCAAAATTGCACGAATTGAGGTTCGAATTGGTTTCACATCCACTGTATTCTCTGGACTTGGTCCCATGTGACTTCTTGTTCTCAAACTTAAAAATTTGGCTTGGTGGGAAAAAATTTTCTTCGAACGAGGATGTCATCAAGGCTGTCAATGACTATTTTGCACAATGTTACAAATCCTACTTTTTAGATAGGATGAAAAAATTGGAAACTCGCTGGACCAAATGTGTAGACCTTGATGGAGACTATGTTGATAAATAAAGGTGATTTTTTCTGAAAAAATGAAATTTCAGAAAAAATACTTATTTTTTTACCCAACTTTTCAAAAATCCTTGTGTGTTAGCAGAGTCATGTTATAGAGCGAGTTATTTCGGGATTTTCATTCAGGAGTAGTCATCATTATTAATGATGACTATTCATCATTAATCCAACATAAGAACTGCCAAAGAAATAAGTAAAGTCAATCTTAATTTTGAGAGAAGGCACAAGAAATAAGTAAAGTCAATCTTAATTTTGAGAGAAGGCACAAGAAATAAGTAAAGTCAATCTTAATTTTGTAATATGCACTCCTCAAAGCTTTAAAGGACTATGGCAGTACAAGATTATTAAGTTCACATTATTACTGTCTATCAACAGCTTTCCTCCAAATTACTTTATCATTAGTTAATGCCCCAATATTGTCAAATCTTATATATCTGCCTTCTAGCATACTTCTTACCACCTCATTCCACCTAGATCTTGGCTTCAAACACCTGTTTTGCTCATCTTTCCTCCCCCATTCCATTTAAGTGATCATACTACCCCAGATTACCTCTGTTCTCATATTCTTGAATGATAATGTTAAGTTCCTTCATAATAGCTTCATTTTAACCACAACTCTGCGATTGATGCCATCTGTTCATTCTCTAATTTTTCTCAGAACTCTCATATCTGCAGTATCCAGTCTTGGATTGACTGATTTCTTATCCAACTCTCAAATCCATAAGTTAAAAATGGTTTGGCTACTGTCTTTGCTAATTTCTCTCTTATCCTATATAAAATTATGCAGTTGTTTCTTTCCTTATTTAATTTGCCATCTTCATAATTTGTACCTAAATAGATGAAATATTTTACTTGTTCTATAGGTTCTCCATTAGAAGAACAACTCTTCTCAAAGGAGAAGAACCTTAGATGAAGATTTTCATAGTTATGGTCTTTTTATTGCTAATTTTTATGCCAAATTTACAGCTGCTATTCAGTGTAAAGAATACTTGGATATTTGTACTAGATTTATTTAGGACATCATCATCATATAGGACAATTAGGACAACTCTGCAAAGAGCTAAGTTGAATATCTCCAATTCTAATATCATAATTAATGCCACTATCTTTCATAATGCAATTAATATCTGCTGGCCTGGTTAATATACCTGCTCTCCACTTAGCAGGTCGTGGGTTCAAATCCCATTATCGGCATGGATGTTTGTGATTGCAATTGTGATGGAAGATGAATTTCATTGCTCAGTGTGAGACCACCACCCTGTTTATTGGAGGCCTGAAGTGGCTTGAAAGAGTTCCATGTCTCTAGAGCAGGATTTCTGGACTGTGTAAAAAATAAATATACAAAATTGATAAAATAGAAAAAAAATCTACTCGTGGTACAAAATGTACTATGGGTTTGCAAATAATCTTTCATGGATAGGAGTAACATAAAAAATATAAATGATGAAAAAGAGTGGAGAACATGTACACCATTGTCTTACATTTGATTTTACTTTAAACTATCTTACTTCAATTCTAACTGCTGATTTATGACTTAAATTAGATTATGTATTGCTCTATATTCCATTTATTATTATTATTACGTGACACCTTCCAGGGAGTCCAATACTCATCGAGGGAGGGTACCTATACTACAACTCTCCGTCTCCACCAACTACAGCGAATCGCATCATATACACCAATGCCATCTACTGCCTACCACTAGTATTTTCATAGACAATCACAAACATCCATGCTCATGACGGGATTCGAACCTGCAGCCTTTTGGCTGGAAAGCAGATACGCTAACCACTTGGCCAATCAGGCTGGAATTTACACCATATAAATTGTAGTGTTTTGAAAAGCTGTTCTCTAGGCACCTTACTGTATGCCTTTTCCAGTCTAAATACAAAAACTAAGTATAGATATTTGTTTTATTCCCATGATTTCTCAATTGTTTGTCATAAAGTGGAAATATGATCTAGACAACCTCTGTTTGGCCTGAGCCCAGCTCGTTCTTTTCCATGTTTCTCTTTCACAACTTTTTTTTTTACTTCTTCTCAAGTATGCTTTTTTAAATCTTACCTGGAATACTTAGTAGTGAAATTCCTCTAATTCCTCTAATAGATTCAGTTTTATTTTCCCATTTATAGATGGAATCTATAATAGCTTTGCTCCAGTCATCCAAAACTCAACCTGATTAGATCTCCTAAATTATGCAATGTAGCCACTGCCAAACATTTATACTTCCATATTTGAGTATTTCTTATCAGATATCATCTACTCCAGCTGCCTTTGTACATTGTGATAGCTTTTTCTACAACTATTCTTTCATGCTTGTTCATTTAAGTTTTTCAGTGTAATTACTCCAGATATCCAAAATATCTTTAGTTTCAGCTTTCACATCACCTTTATCATTTGCAATTCCTTTTATTGCACTCTTTCCTCTATTTCCAAACTTTTTCGAGTCTCCAGAACATTTTGTCACCTTCATGATATTTATCTTCTATATTACTACCAAAGTCTTTCAGGACTTGTTAGGCAATTTTACACTTAGCTTTGCTCTCATGCATTTTTCTCTATTTTCTCTCAGAGCATCTGCAGGCTTACCAGGAACATTTCGATATGCTTTTTTCTTTTCTAAGTCTGTTTCTAACTTGTGTCCACTATGGAGTTTCAATTTTTGTCTTTGCAGATAACTTTTCTACCACATTCTTCCCTATCTGAATCAGTGAATGTTTCCTTCAGAGTTTGCCACTGAGACTTCAATTTTTGGATCTTGTTTTTGAAATGTTTCATTTCTTCTTGAATAATATTCATATAGTTGAATCTACTGTTCACTTGTGAAAACTATTCAACTTTAATTCTTTTTAAAACTTACATTTTTTTTCATTATAATCATTTTTATCCAGCTTAAAACTAAGTGACAATCTCTTCCAATTTCAAATCCAATATATACTTTTATATCTTGAATGAGTTTGAAGATAACAGTTATTATGATTACTATCTGACCCTCCATGGAGTCAGAGATTCATCATGGGAGGTACACACTATTGCACACAAAGCTGATTCAATGTGTCTACATTCACAACACACTCCAGGCAATGCATTACACTTACCAACCACTGTCTATGTAAGCAACCTGCTCCTCATTCCTCCCATTCTATGAAAAATCTCTTCCATGTCAACCTGATAACCTCTGACTAGCTTATATGTCTCTAATTATATCCCCCCCCCCCCATTCACAAAGGCTTTGCAATTTACATTCAATCTGTTTTCATATTCCACATTCCAAAGACCACCTTTGTGAATTTGCTCTGGACCCTCTCTAACATATCCCTGTCACCATGAAAACTCAGTGACCAAATCTGGGCACAATAATCCATATGAGGCCTCATCAAGGCCTTATATAATGACATCATGATCCCTTTATTTTATGCATGTCAGGGTCCTCTGGATCATTGCTGTTATTTGATGTGACGTCTTCACAACTTGTGCAATGTGGCCCCTGAATTTCAGATTCTTGTCCACCACCACTCCCAGATCTCGTCTCATCTATCTCCTTTGAAGTTTCCCCATCAGATTTTGAAACCTTACACTTTGCAACATTGAACTGATAGTTCCACTTACCTGCCCATTCATGCAATCTATTCAACTATTCCTGTAAGGTCACAACATCTGCTTGACTCTGGATTGCTCTGCCAATTTTGCATCATCTGCAAACAGTTGCATATCACCAGTTAAACCCATCCCAATATCATTTAATATATAAATTGAACAACAGTGGTCACAAAACTGATCCCTGCAGCACACCACTAGTAACCTTCCTCTTTTGGATACTGCACCCCCATATTCAACTTCATGGTACCTATCTGACAGCCAGTAACTGATCCAAATCAGAAGTCTACTATCCAATCTCATCTGTTTCAATTTATTTAACAGCTTGTTGTGTGGCAGTCTATCAAAAGCTTTTGCAAAATCTAAGTATACCGCTGTATATCTATCTCCCTTATCCAAGACATATGTCACCTTGTTATAGTACATAAGTAAGTTAGTAAAACATGCTAATAACCACAGAGAATACTGCTGTTATTAATTCTGTATCCTACTTCTCACCAATCTCTCTAGTCTCTACCTTCACCACAACTTCAGATGTACAGATTGGCCTATATAATTTGTTTACACAGCCTTATCATCACCTTTATGCAGTAGAACAATATTGCCTTCTTTCCACTCCGTTGGAACCTATGTTGTTGTAAGACTTAAGTGGACATGCCAGTGCTACTGCCAATTCCCTGGAACATTCCCTTAAGACATGTGTTTGGTGATATGTCATCAAATCCTATTGCCTTATTGACATAAAGGTTATTTCCTCAAACACCTCCTTCTCACTCACAATTAAGCCATCCTCTCCTATGTCTTTTCTACACTTAAGTTTTTCATGATTTCACCCTGATGAGGATGAGACATCTTTATAAATTGATCACTGAACACCTTAATGTCTTTTGCAGTAGTTACCATTCTACCATTTTCATCCATTAACATCTTACCATAATCATTCTTTCTTCTACTTGCCACATACCTAAAAAAAACTCTAGGGTTTTCTTTGCCTAATTGCCAATTTCTGCTCATACTGCACCTTTGTTGTCCTTACTGAGTCACTCTCCTAGCTTGTTCTTTATACTTTTCATGTAACTGATTATTGCCATTACTCATCTTGTACCAAAGTGCCTTCATCATCAGATTTCATGCTTAAGCCCCTCATTCATCCATTTTACACCTACCTTATTCAGCCTTTTGACCTTCAGAATACATTTGCACATGATGCTGTTATGTATTTCCTTGTCAGTTCCCAAGCAGCACTTATTTCCCTTACTCGACTTCTCATTCCTTGCTATATCTCCAAGCTGTCTCCTAACCTTGTCATAATCACCAGCCTTGTACTTCTATATATATATCCTTTTCTCACAGAAGTCTGCATTGCAGATGACACTTCATGATCACTCTCGCCAACTGGAGGAAAGTGCAAAACTCCACTCACAGTTACATCCTCTGATGAAATGATCAGATCTAAAATAATTGATCCTTGCGTGTGTGTCCCCCATTTACATGCTACCTGAGATATTATTATTATTAAGAGAGACCTCCAGGGTGTCAGGGACTCATTGAGGGAGGCCATATACTACATGCACCAGCTATCATACTTATTCTTGAATTAATTCACACTGCTTGCACACACACAACATCATGCACCACCCTATGAGAGAAAAATCTAGTCCTCACCCCCTTCTTAGCAGCATTCATTATCAGCGTCCAAGGATGCCCTCTTGTCCTTTCCCCACCCTCCATAACTATAGTCATTCAGTTTTTCTTTTATCTTCTCTCCATGTGAATTTGTGCACATCTTTATATCGAAACAGTGTTAGTAACAATTAGCCCATGCCCAAACCATTATTATTAGCTTTGCCTGTTTTTCCAAAACATTCCCTACTCTGCTGTTTATATTTCTAACAAAGACCCGCTTTTTCATTTTCTTTATGTCCAATGCCTTCTCTTATGACTCGAAAAATCCCTCTACTTCTTCCTTAGGGATACCTTTTGTGGGACCATAGGTACAAATAAGTTTTGTCTAATTACCTATTTTGAAATTTTTCCACATCACTGCTTGAAATTGTCTACCATTCAAGAAGCTAATCTTCATATTTGGTTGAAAGTATCCCTATTCCTTCCTTACCTTAATCACTGTTGCCCAAATATAACATCCTATATTTTATTATTTAGCAAGATGCCACTTGTTTTAGTCTTCTTTGTCTCTGTAACACCAGTTATTTCTACCACTTTTCTAGTTCTCCTGCAAGTTTGACTTCTTTTCTGTTGATACCTCTTATGTTATAAGTACCTCTCTTCAGTTCTGCTGATACAGTTTGTTCCTATAACTGATGTTTCACTGTTCACCTGGCAAAAACAGCAGGGTCCTTGTTTACCCAGGCTATGTCCCATATGACTGCATGAAGTTTCATTGTGTTATACTGTCACATTTCTGGTTTCAGCCAATAGGATAGCCAATTTAGTTAATATTTTGTTGGCTAAGTCCCAAATTGGACACACCATTCTACAAATGAAGTGCATCACATGAAGATGAATATTGAACATTAGATTAGAAGGCCTAGTCAGTTCTCCACATCCTTAAATTAATGTGGTGGTTGCTCCAAAGTTATCTACGACCCAGTAAGTCATACTGACTGTGTTATTGTCGATAGTGATATCTTCATAGTAATTCAGGATGCAACAGTATATATACAGGAGATTTGAATTAGAAAGTGATCATTTAATTATGAGCAGGATTAAAAATGAATTATCATATTGAAAAGAAAAAAATATGTAAGAATGCTTGAAGAAGATTTCCAGTTGAACAGCTTTTAAAAGTGAACTGTAGAATTCATTATACAAATATTATTCAAATTAAAAAAAAAAAAGTTATTTTCAAACTTTTTTTTTTTTTTTTTTTATTTGAATGCTAATGCTGTTCCAAAACCTTGGAATTGCATTGACATTCAGTCAGAGGGATGTGTGAAATTGTTTTTCAGTAATAGAATTTTACTGTGGACTCCAGTACCATTGACAGGATGTAGCATAGAGGCAGACTGCCTCACGGCACAGCTTAATAAGAGCGTTCGTTCAGCCATATTAAGGTAGGCACGTCGCTACACTAGCAATTCCTGTCAGCATAGCAAGTGTGGAAAGAAGTTTTTCCAAGCTTAAACTGATTAAAAATTATTTGCAAACAGCAGTGACCCAAGAAAGATTGGTTGATCTAGCAACTATATCGACATAGCTTATAATTTAAATTTAGAAGAGGCTTATAAACAGTTTTATTGTGCGATATCCCTGTAGAGCAAACATTTAATTAATATTATTATGTAATCGTTTTGCATTAATGTTTCTCTTGTAATAAAAACAAAATAGCAATTGGAGATTTTCTTATATTTTTGTCTTATAATCCATCAGGGGTGGTATTTAATTGTTTGCCTCAGGGCACGATCTAATCTGGCAGTGACCCTGGTGTCAACAAATTACAGACACTTCTTAAAAATAAAAAGACATACTGAAAATCTTTAGCAAGTAATCAGCTGATGTGCTTGAGGAAATACAAAGAAAATGCAAGAAAGGCTGTGTGCAAAAGAATTGCTAAACAAAAGTCATTAGAAGACTATGTTCTATATTTTTACCAAACATTAGACAGATGTCAGAACATTCTGAAAGCTGTTGTAAAGCTTCAAAAGAGAAGAAAGCATACTATCAAGGGAATCAGAGTTTATAGAAGTAACATGAAAACTAAAAACATTGCAGATTTTTAGGAGTATTTCTCTTTTGTGGCTCCCATCCATGAAAGGTTATAAGCCTCATAAACATTCAATTGAAGGCGAGTTAGCTGATCCCATTCTGAGGTAGAAGGGTTTTACCCTTACAAAACTCATTTTTTATCAGTCATACAGGAAAACAGGCCAGAGCAACATGCAATTTACAGATAATAAAATACTATTAGTGGGCAGTAGTTGGTGTTATGGGTGTGTGTAGATGGAGCATTAAGTAGCATGACCCTTATGTGATGAGTCCTTGGTAGTGTTATGTAATAATATTTTTAATTTATTTTTTTACATAATCTGGAAACCCTGCTGAGACTGACCCTTCCAGCCCCCAGTAAGCTGGGTTGTTGTCTCTCACTGGGCATGGAAATTCATCCGACCTAAAGGCATTCGCAAGCATTCATGCCCACAGCAGAAATTGAACCTATAGCCTGTTGTTGGATATGGAGAGTGGATACTTTAACCACTCAGCCAACCAACTCACATAATTATTTAAAAAAAATTTTAATTGAAATAACCAGTGACAGAACTGTAGTAGAAGATATTCATGAAGAATGCAACCAGGAAGATGTATAAATACTTCAAATAGAAAATGCCATCATGCACTTGATGCGGAAAGGCAACAAGAGTGGATGATTCAACCAGAAATTATCAGATATGGAGGTATAAAAGTTTTGCAGTGGCTACATTGCATAATTCAAAAGGTCAATTTCCAGATCTCAATAGTAACCATTCACTAAAAAAAAAAGAAAAGAAAAAGTAAGAATTGCAGAGGACCTTCCTAGCACTCCCTAGTGAATGTGTTCTAAGTACTGTTATGGTCTGCCCTTTGTAATTGGATTGTCCATTTTCTCTCTCACTGCATGTAATGCTGTGTGGTGGCAGAGGGGGGTTTCTCTCTCTTCAGATGTGAAACACCTGAAGAGAGAGAGAGAGAAGGCTGTTATTTCTACCTTCTTCCTCATAAATGAACTTTTCTCACTAACCTCAAACTCTGTCCACCATTGGTGTACCCAGAGAGGGGGGGCCCTGGGCCCCCCCAAGAGAAAAAGGAAAAAAAAACACTAAAAACATTTCCAGAAATATTTTCCTAATTAAAAAAAAATTTTTTTTAAATTTATGTTATGTCTTCTATATTTCTATGCTACTTATAAATTGGCAATCGCATAAGATGAGAATAACCTATAGCACTCGGGAATCTTGGCCACTGTGAATGCAAAGCGAACGAAGTAGTGCTCGGGCGCTACTTCGTTTTCCCGAGCCGGGCCAGAGAAGATCACAGGTATCATGTATTGGCGATCACTGCAAATGCTCAGTCATAGCTCATATGCAATGCTTAGTGTGTATTCTCAAATCTTCTACTCAACTCGCCCCCCCCCCCCCCCAGATTAAATCTTGAGTGCTCGTCCCCCTCCAAGATCCTGAGTGTGACACTACTGTCCACAGTTTTGTTGATGATAACACTCTCTTCTTTCTACTTATGTTACAAACCCTACAGTGCTCAATCAGTGCCGTAAACTCTGATTTTAATATAGTCCTTCAGTAGGGATGATAATAACCTAGTTATGCTTCAATGCATCCAAAATACAATTTTGTCTTTCTGTCTTACAGAAAAGATTTCATTTCTTTTCTTCTTACTTTTGATAATGTTCAGTTTAACAGTCAGGATCACATTTCTCTTTTTGGACACTTATCCCTGGCCTTTCCTGGTACAAACATCACTTCTATAGTATCCTTGTCTTTGAAAAAACTTGGCATGCATTTTCACTGAAGATGTTACTTTTCATCTCTCCAGCTATTAATTCTATACAAATCCCCAAAAGTTTTTCGTACACCACACCAAATAGGCTTAGATGTGGTGTACGAAAAACTTTTCTGAAAATTCCTGATGCCATCAAGAAGAGAGCAGTTCAGCTAATCAACAAATCTTCCTCCCCTCACAGATTTTCTCCAGTCACTGTCTTACAGATAGTTTCCACTATCTGTAAGACAGTGGAAACAGTGTTCCATTTCAATATCTATTGAAGAGATATTTCCATGGGCACTGTTCACAGGGCACATCCATCATGCCTTGCCCCCATTTCTAAACTTACAATAACATTATCAACAGCTGCCCACCACTTTTACAGTTGAACTGCTCACTCACTGAACCTGCTATTCCCTTTCATTCCCATCTACCTGAGTTCTGTGGAACTTTTCCCTATGAAAAGTAATGTGAAGCCATTAGCCTCTATATATGAGTTGCCCTGTCCTGAACCAAGAATTAAATTTCTTGACATCTTTAATTTATAGTATAACCAAGTGGAAAAACTTCCAACATTTCTTTCTAATCTGGAGTGTTTTAGTAATAAGGTGTGAAACCTTTTGTCTACTTATATATGGAAATATGACTTCTGTATTCCTTCAGCCTTTGTATCACCTCTGGGTTTGGCTCCCACTGATGAGACTTCAGTAAAGGTCGAAACCAGTCTGGGTAGCAACCCTTCCCATAATGCATAGCATTATACATGTCCATAAGGATATGTGCTTTGCATTATGGAATGCTAAGGTAAGTGATGTGAAGTCATTAAGCTATATATATACGAGTTGCCCTGTCCTGAAATTACTTCAGGTGCAAACTTTGTTTGTTACACTTGGATAAAGGATTAAACTAAAAATATAATTTCTTGGCATCTTTCATTTATTTTTCCCTATAAAGCATTCCCAAAGACTATAACCTACAGCTCTTGAAGAATATCAATATTACTTTTCTCTTGACCTCTGCCCACCCACACACACAGTACTGATTTGCTTTAAACTTTATGGCCTCTTGAGTGTGAGAATGATATTAAAAATAAATAAATAAAAAAAGTAAGATTTATGTAAGTATATTTGAAGCAAAGGCAGAGAGAAAGGGGGAAAAATCTTGACGATAAACAGACTAGGTTCAGGCCAAATAGAGATTTTTAAGATCAGGCATTCACTTTAAGATAAATAATTGAGAAATCATGAGAATATAACATGTTTGTTTCTGGGAGACAGCAGTTAGAGTTTGAAGGGGGGGTACACTATCGCCACTCTTCTTATATATGTATGTATTGTAATATAAAAGAATTATTAAACTTCATAAGAAAATGGTAGTATTCAACTTAACTCTTTATTTTAAACAAGTGCACCTAAATAAATCTGGTGCAGGTTTTTAAGATTTAACTAAATTGAATAATTGCTTGATCAATTTTGGCATGAGAGTAATAAAATGTGGAAAATATCAACTGTGTTCTCATTGGAGAATCTATAAAAGCAAAACATTTTAGCTATGTAGGCACAAATGTATCAAAAGTAGCAATTAGATATGGAAATAGTCTATATAATAAGCAAAACAGCTAGTGGAGGAGACAACTGAATAAATTTATATGGAATAAGAGAAATTAATAAAACACTAAAATAACAGTATACAAGACAGTGTTCAAACTAATTTTATGTTTTACATCCAAGGTTTGGATTAAAAATCAAACATTTCATCAAAGGCTGGATACTACAGATATGAAATTTCTGGGGGGAAAAATAGGGGAAATGAACAGATTACATCAGTGGTAGAATTGTAGGAAAAATGAAGAGATACTGGAAAGAAACTTAACATTGTTAGGTGTTAAATTAGTTCTGCTCAACACCCATTAGCAAAACATTTGATGCTAGTGTGGCAGGAAAAAAGGATCTAAATGAACTGCTGATACAGTTAGAAGTAATATAGAAGATTGAAGTTTAGATTAACAATGCATATAAATACTTATGGTCATTATTCATAACAGTGCTTCATGGTAAAAAAAAAAAAAAGGCACTAGAAGAAAATTTATTGACCTTATTAATATATCACTAAATTTTTAACCAGCATCTTCAGAGCACAATTTACAACTATGGTAAAACACACAGCAAGTGAAGAGGAACTAATGCCCTATCAAGCCAAAGGGGCTGGATAAAAACAAAGTTAATTCAGAGAAGTCAGGCTAAAATGTCTTGAAAGGGCTATTTCCCAGATCTTTGGCAAATTAATGCAGCCGTACTTGTTGGGATTAGAGGAATGTTTCAGAGCTAATGCCAATTCCAAAATTAGTCTCTCAGAGGCTAATACTACTTCTATGCAATGGAAGAAGACAACTGCAAAGAAGTGGCTATATGTCTGGAGGACTTTCTGGAATCAGCTTTAAAACATTCCTCTACCTTCAACAAGTATGGCTGCATATGCATTTGCCAAAGATCTACTAGAAAACAGTCCTAAGTCCATATGGAACCTGACCTCTCTGAATTAACTTTGTTTTGATCTGGCCCCCCCCCCCAGAACAGTGCTTCCCAAACTTCTGGATGTCAGGGCCCCTTTGGAAAAATTTAAATATTTCACTGTCCCCCCCCTCGAAAAAAACTCGTAATATAGACATATATTATTATAATATCTATTGTATTTATATTCGATACAAAACATATACAGCAAATATTACATTTTTAGCATCTTACATACATTTGAACATGGCACATTATCTCATATTTTTATATTGATAGATGTATTGTTATTGTACATATGCAGTATAAGCATATGAAACGTAAAACGATTAGTAATAAAGAAAGAATTAAAAACATAAAAGAAGTTTAATAACAATTTAATGTGGTGGATGTGTTTCAATATGCTATACCAATATCAGGTGAAATATTTGAAACTGCAATTCTTAGATTTCTGCTTTGAAATGAAACTTATATGAATAAGCATATATTTACTAATATTCATTAAGCGTGAATACTCAGGAAGCAAAAATTTGTGAACCCACACCAATGTCTGATTTTTTTCCATTAAAATATAAAAAATAACAAAAAAATAATAAAAATTAAATACGTTTCTTTTAAGATAAAAAAATCTACTTAGTCTTAAAAGATTTTAACTTTGTTTTCATTATTTCACGCCCCCCCCCCCCTCTCAACAAAACCTATGGACCCCAAGGAGGCCGTGGCCCACAGTTTGGGAAGCGCTGCCCTAGAGGATGCTTTGCTAGGACCTTAGTTCCTTTTTAGTTACAATTTGAGATGTTTCTATAACAGTTCAATTGATTTCCACCTGTTTTACTATGGTTGTAATTTGAGCCCTGAAGATGCTGGTTAGAAATTCAGTGGCAATTAGTAAGTTCATACTAATCATACTTAAGTGCTGACAGATTAATTTGGAGACAAATTATCAATAGAAAAAGATAGCACTACATGCATATGTTTACATTATTACTATCATAATATTCTGTACACCCCTTCAGGGTACATATCAGGAATTAGATAACTTTTATTAAAGATGGAAATACTTGCCTTATTTGTATATTAAAATGTTACACAATGCAAATTATAAATGGCAAAGTAGAAACACTAAGTTGGCTAGAGGAAAATTCTTTTTTATATTTTCAGATACTCTGTCAGACTTAAAGCTGTTCAATAGTAAAGCAGTGAACAAGGTTTTTAATTCTGGTAAAATAATTAAACCGACCCAGGAACGTATTCAAAAGACGACAAATTGTGTGCATTGTGATGACGCCCCTATCTTGTTACAATCAAGTTCAGTATTATTAATGAATTAATTCTAACATTTAAATAGGGGTTAGAAAGTTCTGAATTTTCATATTGGAATTTTAAAGTTGTATCACTTCAGCCACGAAAATTCTATGATTTCCTCTAAAAGCTAATTGCATTTTTTTCAAAAAAAAAAAAAAAAAAAATCTGCTAACACCTTTTATTTCCTATAGGAAGTAGGCAAGACCGCTTTAGGTTCATCTAACTTTTTGGAGACTAAGGGGAAAGTTTAATTTCCACCAGTAGACAGTCCGAGCTAGCTTGCCCAAGACTATCACTAATTATAAATTACATCCTGTGAAAAGAGGAAAACCAGTGCTGCCTTCTTGTGGTTCATAACAGTGTGTCTGAATAATGTGGGTTTTGCGTCGATTTTTCTTGAGTTTTAGGGTACGAAAAACCCAAGTTTATAAGAAAAAAAGTCCATGCTCGAGATCAACTAACTTGGAAATAAGATTCGAACTCAGAAGTGCTCTCTTCGGACAGCTTACGGCTGCAAATGTCACTTCCAGAGGCCTATTTGCGTTTTTTTTTAAATCTTTCTCACCTAACAGAAGGCCAGCTTTGATTTTTTGGAGAAAACTTTCACAAGAAATTAATTTTTATCTCCTACCTTTGACTGATAGCAATTTTTTATTACTACAATAAACTAATAAAGATAGATACATTCAGAAACGATTGGGATGAACACAGCCACTAAATACATTTCTGTGTTGCTTTATCTTGCAGACAGATAAATTCACTAATTAAAAAAAAACAAACGTTTTTAATGTAGCATACATGATAACAAGATCAAAAAATGCATGATGAAAAATTTATTTTTTTATCGGCAGAAAATTATCTTGGAAAATCTGGTGCTATCATCAGCAGAACTGATTATTATTATTATGGGTAACTCCAAGGAGTCGATAGACTCGTCGAGGGAGGCCCTAACATCATGTCAAGAACAACTATTCAACATTCGCACAGTATCTATCATACCACGCCTTGAACTCATTCAGTCATGGCACCCACAACAGACTGGCAGCTTATTCCACTCATTCACCACTCTCCAAGTAAAAAACCTAGCTCTAATACTCTTGCTAACCACACTCTTGCCCAGCTTCCATGTATGGCCCCTAGTCCTCCCACCACCAGTCCTATTCTCAAAAATATCTTCTGAATTAATCTTATAGAAATCCTTCAGTAATTTGAATGTCTCAATCATATCTCCCCTCCTCTGCCTATCAACCAATTTCTGCAACCCACAAATCTTCAACCTGTTCTCATAAGGTTCATTCCATAGACCTACTATCATCTTGGTTACTCGCCTCTCGATTCTCTCTACCTCCTCCCCATCAAGAAGAAACCCTGGTGCCCATATCTAGGTGGTCTAGATGGGGTCTTATCAAGGCTCAATACAGAGGAACAATAACCTGTTTGTCTCTGCTTGTTAAAGTATTTTTCAGCAACCAAGTGATTTGGTGAGCTGATTTAGCCACTTTTGCGATGTGCCCCCTTAACTTCAACTCCCTATCCACCAACACTTCCAAATCCCTGGCCTCGTCAATCTCCTGGAGTACAGTTCCACCAGTGTGATATACTGCTGCTAATCTTTTCACCCCAAAATGCATAACCTTACACTTTGCCAGATTAAATTGACATCCATTCTCCTTAGCCCAGTCCTCCAAACTATCCAAATCATCCTGCAAAATTTTGACATCATGTGCACTCACTATTGCTCTACCCAACTTTGCATCATCAGCAAACAAATGAACACTTCCTGTCAGATCCTTTCCTATATCATTAATGAACAAATTAAACAGTAGTGGTCCAAGAACAGAACCCTGTGGCACCCCACTAGTCACAGGCCATCTTTTGGACTCTACTCCTGAATAGCCCACTCTGTGATATCTCTACATCAACCACCCTCCTATCCATCTCACCAACCCTATATCCATCCCCATATGCTGCAGTTTACTGATTAGAATTCCATGTGGTATCATGTCAAAAGGCCTTAGCAAGGCCCAGTAGAATCACTGTAAACCCATTACCTTTATCTAGTTCAGCCGTCACTGTGTTATAAAACGTAAGTTACTGAGGCATGATCTACCCTTCACAAAACCATGCTGTCCCCCCATATAATATCCCATTTTCATCTATCTAATCTTATATCTTCCTCTTGACTATTTTCTCCAAGACCCTGACAACAATTCCTGATATGCTGATTGGTCGGTAATTTACAACAGCAGTCTTGGAACCTCCTTTATGCAGTGGAACTATTTCCCCCCTCTTTCCATCCCCTCAGGACCAACCCAGACCTGAGACTCAGATTAAACAAAATGGTCAAGGGCACTGACAATTCTTTAGCCGCTTCACGTACGACACGAGCTGGTATACCATCCAATCCCACATATGTATTGACATTGAGGTTTTGTAATAGATTACTGACCTCCACTTCATTCACCACAGTTCTCGTATAAGCTATTGGTTCATTCATTCCTGCAATGTCACCACCTGGATGATATACTCTTCCAAAGTGCTCGCTCAGTAATTCCACTATATCAGCTGATTCGGTTACCTCCCTCCCATCGGCATTCTTTAAAATCATTCTGCCATATACATTTTTTCTTTTACTTGCAACATATTGAAAAAACTGTTTAGGATTCTCTTTAGCCTGCATGGCTAATGTTCTTTCATAATCCACTTTTGCTTTTCTTACCACACTCATTACCCTTCTGGCCAGCGCTTTATACCATTCATGTGCCTGCTGGTCACCTTTCTCCTTAAATTCCCTCCACAGTTGTTTCTTTTTTTTTTTTTTTTGCAGCTCAAGCTTAATGGTGTTATTCATCCATTTAACCCCTACTTGATTTATTATTCGTACTCTAGGTATACAGTCAGCCATTGCCTCCTGCAAACACTTCTTAACTGCCTCCCATGCACTATCAACATCCAGTCCTTGCAGTTTTACATGCCATGGCACTGAACCAATCAAACTCCTAAGCTTGTCATACTTACCAGCCTGATAATTCCACATGTACCCTGTCTTAGTTGTAAATTCCACACCTTTAGCCACTTCCGAAGTCAAGACTCTATGATCACTCTCACCAATTGGTGGCAATGTGGTCATATTCATTACAGCCAAATTCTCAGATGCAATTACTAGGTCAAGCACTCTCTGACCCCTAGTATTTTCCATTACCTGCTGTCGCAGATAGTTATCCCTTAATAACCACATAAAATCCAATTCCTTCCTCCCATGTGTCCTCTCCTCATTCCAATCAATGTTATCATAGTTGAAATCCCCCATAATAGTTACCCTCCTTCCACTCATTTCTTTTATTTGCTAATGCATGAGCACCAGAACTGATGGTAGCACATTCCACTCGTCTTACTCATATAACAAATTCTGCAGTGTTCAAGCATCTCTATCTTCAAGATCATCTACAATAAGCCCCCTGAACACCGATCTCTATAGTAACTTATTGGGGTGAAAGCAACCTAGTCAACTTGAATGGTTCCAAAACAGTTTTGCTTATTTTCTTGCACAAAAGACTTCACATCTCCACTTACTTTTGATAATGCCCAGCTCAACAGTCAAGTCCAAATCACTTCTTGGACTGACTATTACTCCAAACCTTTCCTAATCAACCTGGAAATAGTGCTCTCATGTATGGAATGGTGCACCTAAAACCTCCCTAAACATTCTTGATGCTGTTTAGAAAAGGGCAGTTCAGTTGATTAATGACATCTCTTACAGTCTCGTTTCATCCACTTTCCCATAGAAAAATCAGTTTCTGCATTGTCGCTTCTACAGATACTGTACGACTACAGATGCGAGACCCCTCGACACCTGTGCGCATTGCAGAAGAAGGCGAATCCATTTCGATAACGGGATAATCAATGCGTTTTGTGGGATGAGTATTTATTATTATATGTCGGAAAATTAGCTTTTCTTTTGTGAAAACTCTAGTTTTCTAAGTGGTAACTATTTTGCTTGTACAACAGTTGGAAATTTTTACGTATAAAGGACGCGATTTCGCAACAAAATTACCAAATTTTGTTCGTGACGAATTCGTACATCACCCTATTCCTTTCTCCCCTTCAACATGAATTGACTCTTCATGGCAATATGCCAGTGACGGCTCTCGCTTCTGTGGTCGGACAGTATTTCTATGGCCATTGTTCAGCAGAACTAGCAGCCTTTATGCCTTCCATTTCTGCCAGATCCACAAGAATTCGAACAACAGCTGATAACATCCCATTACAGTCGAACTGCACACTCACTGAACCTGCACTCCAAGTCATCTTTCATTCCTTCCACCCCAGTGAAGCATTTCCAAAACAACGTCCAACAGTTTAAAAAGAATATCAACAGATTATTCTACTCCTGGTCACTGTCCCCACACGGTATTTGTTTGCTATATGCTTTTCTGCCTTTCGCATGTGGAAGAAACATTAACCATTATAATAAAAGCATGAGTTACTGAATAGCAGGTCAGAAAATAAATAGGTTGCTAGATTATAGTAAATAACAAAACGGAGGTGTCTGTCTTATTATGTGTTTATGAAATCAAATTTCAATGAACTGGAATTGCAGAATTCGTTTACGACAATGAAGTATTCAATTTTGATACTTCATACGACATGTATTGCACTACATGCGAGGGTGGTCTGAAAGATTCTCGGCCTAACAATAAAAAAATGAATTTATAATCTGGTCTGGTTAAAAGATCGGAATAATATTCCCCAGTTATTGTTTTACCCTTTTCAAGATAATTAATAAACAAAATGCCTTTAGCATCCCAAAACACCGATGCCATGACCTTTCCTGCTGACTGACTTTGTCTTCTTTGGCACTGAACAACCGGCTTTTGTCCACTGTTTTAAATGCTGTTTGGATTCTGGTGTGTAATGGTGAATCCAAGTCTCATCCGTAGTAATAAAGCGACGCACAAAATCAGTTCTATTCTTGTTAAAACGCTCCAAGCACTGTTCAGAGTTCATGCGAGTGCATTTTTGATCTGCTGTGAGCACCCATCTTGCGCAAAACTTTTTCATTTGCAATTCTTCATGCAAAATATATCCTACACGTGCTTTTGAAATGCCTGTAGTCTCAGCAATTTTACGTACTTTCACTCGCCAGCCATCCAATGCCATATCGTGCACTTAATCAATGATTTCTGGTGTTGTTACACTTTTTGGACATCCTTCACGTGGATCATCTTCAAGACTGGTACGGCCACGTTTCAACTCGACAGCTCATTTCTTATTGAAAACGAAGAAGAGTGCCCATAAACTTTTATGAACTTCGAATGAATTTCTTTTGGCGTTAAACCTTCTTTTACAATGAATTTTATAACCTCACGATACTCAGTTTTATCCATTTCAAGGGATGCAGACAACACTTTGGCTTTCGACAGCTGTATAAAACAAACTACTTGATAGAATGACTTGCAATTTCACACGGATACTTATGACAGATGTACCAACTTAGGAAAAAAAAAAATCTTGCCGATAGTGCTGCCATCTATGGTCGAGGCCGAGAACGTTTCAGACCACCCTCGTATGGCTTACACGTTGCACAGGTTTGTGTTAGAGTATTTGTATTACTAAAAAAAAAAAAAAAAAAAAAAAAAAAAAAAATCGTCGTTATGATATTATTTATAAAAAAGGTGTAGTAATTCTTAAAATTCTTTCAGCCATTTATTTCCTTAGCATATCCAGAACCGTTTCGTTTTTATTCACTTTACATAAAAAACATGTTTTAAATTGCGGGTGAAGTATTGTATACAGTGGTTCTATAAACCATGAAACAGCCGAAACTGTACTGCGACTAAGCGAAATTCTTATTTTCTTGTAGGATAGTTAGTTGGTGGGAATAAGTTGTCCACGACCCCCCCCCCCCACTTCTAATAGCTCAGTCTTCATTGGTCCTTTTATTTTTGGCTAGTCGACTTGTCATGTAAAGTTCCTTGAGGGATAACCCACACTATACTTCAGTGGCGCACCCAGGGGAGAAAGACCCCCCCCCCCCAAAGGAAAATTTTCCAAAAATCTTTTCCAAATTAAAATTCGTTTTTTTTTTTTTTTTATTTATGTTGCGTCGTGTCTTCTATTTCTATACTACTTATGAATTAGCGATCATTGTACATGCTCAGTCATTGGTCGTATGCGATGCTTAGTGTGTATTCTGAAATCGTCTACTCAACTCGCCCCCCCCCCCCAAGATTAAATCCTGAGTGCGACATTGCTACACTTAGAAGCTGTCAGGGTACGGATGTGTGCACCTTGAAACAGCTGTGATGCTAAAGTATTAAAATAACAAACAACTAAATGCCACTTAACGGGGGCCTTCTGATGATATTTTTTCGCTTTATCCTCTTAACCAACTGTTGATACTGTAAACAAGTCTTCGGAATTGCTGAGTTCGAGGGGAAAGGGGAATCTTGGGTTTACAAAAGCTTCCCATCTAAGTAAATAGCTGCGAGTAATTACATTGCAACTTCTCACCAGCGACGCGAGGTAACAGGTTTTTTTTTCCTCTCACTGCAGATAAGCATAAAGAATGCAGCTTTCAAAGTTCTTTACTAAACTGCGCGTTTTGTGTTTTATTACATCTAAAAAAAGTTTTTTTTTCTTTTCTTCTCAAGCCTTCGCCTATTTGACAAAATGCCATTATAGTGTGTGGGGGGGTGGGGGGTGGGGGAGTTTCATCTGAGTGCAATATGACTTGACTAAGCGGTGGAAGTGCGTTGTCCTAAATAGGTTGTTGGTTAAATTTTCGATTAGTAAAAAAAAAAAAAAATCCCGATACGAGGAAGTAAAGCTTACAGAACATCGATCTCAAAAATACAAATAAAATGCTTTTGATAGTCAACTACAACTATAAAATAGCAACAAAATAATGTTTCAAAATAAACTATTACATATGAATGAAAAGTATTTCCAATAGAACTGTTGTTCCTAATCGCAAATTAAATTCTTTCAAAAATACTTGTCTAGGACCTCTTTCAATTTGTCTAAAGCATCTCCTACAATACTGTCTAGAGATTTATTCTTCCAGTTATGAATATTTCCTTAAATCTAACCTAGAAGAGCCTTTTATTAGTATAAAATGATGTCCCCTAATACGCGACTCCAGGGAAAGTATAAAAATATTCCTTTAATTCAACTTGTTTATTCACTCAGCAGCTTTATAGACTTCAATCGAATACTCTTTTATCTGTCTTGTCTCTAAAGTTCAACGCACTCTTTCTTCATAGTAGTTACTCATTCAAATATCAATTTGGTCGCTCTCCTCTGTATCTTCTTCGACATATTTATAACTGTCTAAGATAACGACTCGAAACTCGAATAGAGTATTCTCAGTAAGGTCTATCATTGTTTTGTATAGGGGAACAATTACATCTTTGTGTCCTACTAACAATTTCCTGAGAATTAATCAAAGAATCCCATTTGTAGTCATGACTGCCTGCTGTTTTGAATTCATTATTCATATTATTTATCTTCTACTGTTCTGAGGTTATCCAGATGATACATTATACTTAGATATTTGCTACGTTGCTTAAAGAAATTTCTCAGACCAACGAAATTGTATTTAGGATCACTTGAAGCAACAACCCTTCGGTGTCATCTGCATGCTTAAATTTTCGTCATGCTAATCGCGAGAGTAATCTTTATTTTCATAACATTTGAATCTAACAAAATCAACAGGGCCGACGGAAGCGGGAATGCAGAGCATGCGGGCGCCGCTACGAAGGGGGCGCCGGGGTACGGGTCATAAGTTCATTTTTAAGAAACAAAAGTTTTATCATAAAAACAAAAAATTCTTAGAATGATCAATATTAAAATAAATAAGGCCGGATACACCGAATAAAAATTTTTAAAAAATTGTATATTTTTACCGGCTGTTTACAATTTTGCAGCGAGAGCAGGCTAAATGCTTGCCTCCAGAATCTAAAGTGAAACGGTGAACGGTTTTTATGCGCAGAAACGAATTTTTGTACAAAACATTTGTTGCTACGTAACCAGCCATATGGTACTGTAAAAACTCGATTGTAGCTTAAATATTCCAAAGCACATTACATTCGATTGTTTACTTAGGTTAGGTCCCATGTGAATATTGTAAAAATAAACTTTGTTTGTCTCTGTATAGTTTGTTTTAGATGTTATTGTAAATAACACTCTGGAAGTTAACTGTATATACTGCTTTAATAAGAATATGTTAGAGTGTTAAAAACAAAGGCAATGTTTATATCGCCGAAGCTGCATGTAATAGATCTACATGGCGGCATTAGAAAGATTGCTATTAAAATTTGTTTGTATGAGAAAGGCTTGCAGGCTCTAAGTGTAAACATCTGCTAAGTCAGTCAGAAAGGTTCAAACAACTTTCAGATGGCCAGCAACTTACAATTAAAAGAAAGAGGAGAACAAAAGGCCTGCTGAACTTGAAACTTAAGATGAAAGAATCATACTGATTCTTTGGGGGTTGCCAAACTTCATGCAAGGTCTCAGAGGAGGTATAATAAAAAGTGACTGAAGCAAACAGAAGGGACTGCACGGATCCAGAAATTGCTGCAGACGTAGAGGGGGCCCCGGTTCCAGAGACATCCACAGAGAGACAGGAGAGGCTGCCCGGTTCCAGACGCTGTCAAAGAGGAGGAAGCTCGGTTCCAGACATTGCTAAAGCTGCCCTGTCCCAGACGTTTCCAGAGACAGAGCTGCTCGGTTCCAGACATCGTCAGAGAGCATCCCAGATCCAGACGTTGGTTGAGAGAGGAGTTTTCCGCGTCCAGAAAGTAGCTTCTCGGTTCGAGACGTCGCTAAAGAGAAACGACTTCTAGGCCAGACAGGGGTTTCAAATTGCCGAAGGGAGAAGTCCCAAACGCCGTAGAAGAGAAAAGTTTCCAGTCCAGAGGGATCCTGATTGACAGTTGACAACAGTTTCATTTTTCTTGGAAGTGGCATTTTCAGTTTCTTAGAGATGGCAATTTAAGCTACTTGAGACGGCAGTCGTCCAGGCATTTTCGGCGAGCCCAAGTAGAGGAGAAAAGGCGAGGCAAATTTCCCTTAAGTACCTTCGCTCGTAAGTTTTTCTTTTCGCTGTGGGAGAATAACATTTTTCGGGAACTATGAGTCCCGCTACATTCCCAATTGATATAGCCGAAGCCAAAATTCCAGATGATCTGAGATGAAAGAATTGCCATTGAACTTTTAGTGAAAGACTTTTGACTAATTGTGAGATACAGAGCCTTTGTAAGTTCAAAATTGTTATATAATTCCTCTTATAGTTGTATTAGAAAGACTTTTAAGATATATGTTTAATGTTTAATAAGGTTAAGAACTGTCCTTAAGAGAATCAATTGGCATGTTGATATCAAAGATATCAATTTTGAAATAGAAGTTGATATCAAATTTGTAAAGATAACTTAACAGAGAGATTTAGGTAACCTCTTTGCGAGTAAGCTTGGAGTTTAATAAGTAAAATTTGTAAAAGAAATACAATTTTATTAATACAGACTAGTATTTTACAATAAACATTTATTAAAACCTACCAGTTTCGCCAGCAAACAAACTGTCTGGCTTTTTCAAGGCATTACGGAGATATGAAAGTAAATGCAAATTAAAAGGAACATAAAAAACGTTGTAAACCAAACTAGTATCTATGGTTACACGTTGCGCGTGACAGAGATGGCTTATTGTTCTTATTCATTATCACGCATGCGTGTTTGTTGTAGACTTGTAATGTGATTACTGGCTAGCTGTAGTTCAGATTGATTGAGAGAGAGGATCAAGTTTTTCCACGAACTGTTTAGAATTACACCCTGATTTCTGTTGAGGTTTCCGCCGGTTATTAGTACTATTGTGGCTTCCTTAAATACACGATGCCTGTAGTCGTCATCGAGATATGGCATGGAGCTGTTTTGCCAATCTATCGTGTGGTTAGACGTGCAGAAATGATGTGCTAAGCCGGAAGAGATGCTTCTGTTGTGGTTTACATCACCAACATGTTCTTTTTGTCTAATTTCTAAACTTCGTGAAGTTTGTCCGATGTAGGCAAGACCACAGGAGCAGGGAATGCAATATATTCCTGGATATTTGTAAAACGGAACTTTATCTTTTGGAGATCCTAAAACTTGTCTGATGTTGGTGGTTGGTTTGAAGACCACTCTGATGTTGTGGGCTCTTAGTATTCTTGCTATTTGATAAGAAATTGACTTGATGAAAGGTATCACTACAGTAGAAACGTGCTGACGGTGGGATTCTTCTTGTCTGTGGTTGTCACTGTATAGATATTTTTTGATGATGTTTTGAGGATATCCATTTTGTGATAATGTGCTGGCTATTAGTGAGAGTTCATTCTGTGTATCCTCCTCTTCTGATATAAACTTTTTGGCTCTATGTTTCAACATGTGGATAATACTCAGTTTGTGTGACTTGTGATGGTTTGAAGTATAGTGAAGATATCTTCCAGTATCTGTGGGCTTTCTGTAAATGGATAATTTGACACTGTTAGGTTGTTTTTTTATCAAAATATCTAAAAAATGCAGTTGGTTGTTGTTTTCTACTTCCAGAGTGAATTTTATCTTGCTATGTATTGAGTTGATTTTATCCACAAACGATTTAAGGTTGTCTAAGCTGTCTTGCCATATGATGAATATATCATCCACATATCTCCACCATGTAGATGGTCTCGGAGAGATTGCAGAGAGAATTTCTTTTTCAAGTTTTTCCATGAAAAGGTCTGCACAAGATGGTGATAGTGGGCTTCCCATTGCTAGGCCTTCTAATTGTTGGTATATGGTGTTGTTAACCTTGAAGAAATTAGATTGAAGGCAGTGTCTAAACATCTGTGTGATGTCTAGAGGAAAGAGGTCTTGGATGATGTTTATTACCTCTTCTACTGGAACACTGGTGAAAAGGGATACAACATCTAGGCTGGCTAGCATGTCAGTTGGTGCAATCTTAATGGCTTGGAGTTTATTTACAAAATGTTGACTATTCTTGATATAGGATTCTGTTGATCTTATTTTATTATTTAATAAGTTTGCAAGATGCTTTGCCAAAAGGTAGGTTGGTGATGATCTTCCATCAATTATTGGACGGAGAGGTATATCCTGTTTATGTATTTTAGGTGTTCCATATAGTCTTGGGGTGATAGGATGCGAGGATTTTAGTGTTCTCTTCACTTCTTATTATCCATTTACAGAAAGCCCACAGATACTGGAAGATATCTTCACTATACTTCAAACCATCACAAGTCACACAAACTGAGTATTATCCACATGTTGAAACATAGAGCCAAAAAGTTTATATCAGAAGAGCAGGATACACAGAATGAACTCTCACTAATAGCCAGCACATTATCACAAAATGGATATCCTCAAAACATCATCAAAAAATATCTATACAGTGACAACCACAGACAAGAAGAATCCCACCGTCAGCACGTTTCTACTGTAGTGATACCTTTCATCAAGTCAATTTCTTATCAAATAGCAAGAATACTAAGAGCCCACAACATCAGAGTGGTCTTCAAACCAACCACCAACATCAGACAAGTTTTAGGATCTCCAAAAGATAAAGTTCCGTTTTACAAATATCCAGGAATATATTGCATTCCCTGCTCCTGTGGTCTTGCCTACATCGGACAAACTTCACAAAGTTTAGAAATTAGACAAAAAGAACATGTTGGTGATGTAAACCACAACAGAAGCATCTCTTCCGGCTTAGCACATCATTTCTGCACGTCTAACCACACGATAGATTGGCAAAACAGCTCCATGCCATATCTCGATGACGACTACAGGCATCGTGTATTTAAGGAAGCCACAACAGTACTAATAACCGGCGGAAACCTCAACAGAAATCAGGGTGTAATTCTAAACAGTTCGTGGAAAAACTTGATCCTCTCTCTCTCAATCAATCTGAACTACAGCTAGCCAGTAATCACATTACAAGTCTACAACAAACACGCATGCGTGATAATGAATAAGAACAATAAGCCATCTCTGTCACGCGAAACGTGTAACCATAGATACTAGTTTGGTTTACAACGTTTTTTATGTTCCTTTTAATTTGCATTTACTTTCATATCTCCGTAATGCCTTGAAAAAGCCAGACAGTTTGCTGGCGAAATTGGTAGGTTTTAATAAATGTTTATTGTAAAATACTGGTCTGTATTAATAAAATTGTATTTCTATTATAAAAACGACCAAAAATGTATACTTTAAAATTTGTAAACTGAGAGTAGATAACGTTCTGTGTTAAAGAAAGTATTTTAAAGTTGAAGAAAAAAGGTTCTAAATTTTGCTAAAGAGTTTTTATAGAAGGACAGAGAAAGCAATCTCCCTAATGTTTAAATTCGTGTACATTTCATAATAATGTAAATAAATGTTATTTGACTTTCTTGTAAACATAGCACATAATAATATAAACAAGAGAGATTCTGAGAGAGAGAGAAAGCGCGCACAGCTACATTAGAATAACGGAGAATAAAGTATAAAGTAAAGAAAAAACACATCACAAGTAATTAATAGAAATTACAAGTATACAAAGTTAAAATAATAATAAAATTTTACAATGTCGCAGTAATGACAGGATAGCAACAGTAGATTTATAACAGTATGCATCTCAATAGGCTACTGACAGTAGCGCAGTGTGGACTATTGTTTCGTCTCTGTGTCGGGTTGTGTAATAATTTCTTGTGGGTATAAAATAGAAATGGAATCAAAAATTAAAAAAAAGTTATCTGGTGACAAAATCGTAAGCGTCATGCTGCGAAAGAAGCAGATATTAAGAAACAAACTGGGGCTCTTAATAAATTTGTTAAAATATTAAAATATTCTGATGCAGATTGTAACCAACTCGATACATTAGAAATCAGAGTTTAAGAACCGTGCACATCATCCAGTTTGAATGAAAGTGCTATTACAACTGTTGAACAAGATAACAAGACACAGGATTTAAGTGAAAAACAGTTAGGAGAAGATTTAGTTGTAGTTGACCACGAAACTAACACATTGTTAGTCTCTGTAAATTTAAAAGATCCAGGTGAATGGGGAAATGTTGATGAAAAATTACGAGTTGTTTTAATTGAAATGGGGCCTGTTCAAAAGAAAAATATAATATATCCCAGGGATATATATATATGGTCGTAAATTTGGCGACACGTATTATAACAGAAAAATGGAAAACGGGGAGCTCGTGCCAAGAACATGGCTCATTTATTCCGAAACTTTAAACTAAGTGTTTTTTTTTTTTTTTTTTTTGCTTTTGTTGCAAACTTTTCGCACCTACTGAATCAAGTAGTCTTGTAGAAGGTTATAACGATTGGAGAGATATAAGTACAACTTTGCATAGACATGAGACTAGTTTAGCTCACATGAAAAATTTCCTAAAATGGAAAGAACTTGATAAAAATTTAAAAAGCAAAACTACTATTGATTGCCAGACTCAAAGCATGTATGAAATGGAAAAGAAACATTGGACGAGTACTTTAGAACGCTTGATTGAAATTATAAAATTTCTTGGTAGCCAAAATTTAGCTTTTCGCGGATCATCTGATAAATTATATGAAAGGAATAACGACAATTTTTTTTAAATTAGTCGAACTGTTTGCGAAGTTTGATCCCGTTATGGAAAATCATGTTGAAAGGACTCTACAAGGAAACAATAGAGAACACTATTTTAGTAAAGACAGTCAAAATGAAATATTGGAAACTTTAAGTAATGCAATCAGGGATACAATTTTATTATCAATTCGAAAATCTAAATATTATTTCATAATTTTAGACTGCACACCTGATGCAAGTAAAACAGAACAAATGACCATTATTATTCGCTTTGTTTCCTATGAAAATGGAATTGTCAAGATCAGGGAAAACTTTTTCGGTTTTGCAGATATATCAGATTCCACAGGACGTGGTTTATGTGCAACAGTAGTGCAACAACTGGAAAAATGAAATATTCCCATTGAAGACATGCGAGGTCAAGGGTATGACAATGGGGCAAACATGAAAGGGAAAAAATATGGGCTCCAAAATTTGCTTTTGAACAAAAATCCTCGAGCTTTTTACGTGCCATGTGCTGCTCATACTCTAAATTTAATCATTAACGATGCAGCCAAAGTGAATGCAGATACAATTAGTTTCTTTGCAATTATTCAAGAAATATATCATTTCTTTTCATTCTCTTACAAACGTTGGGCAATCCTTTTAAAGTTCGTAAAAATTTAACATTGAAACAGCCATCAGAAACGCGATGGGAAAGTAAAATTAATGCAGTCCGCCCTCTACGATATCAGTCAGGAGAAATTTACGACGCACTTTTTGAAAATTTAAATAATGAAAATTTTAATAATGAAACTCAGCATGAAGCACAAACATTATGTGCTAAAATGAAGGACTACAAATTTATTTGTTCTCTTATAATTTGGCATGATTTACTTAACAGAATAAAGCCTGTGAGTAAAATGCTTCAAGACAAAAATATGAACATTACACTTGCTTTAGAATCTATTGAAAACTTAAAAATATTCTTACAAGAGAAACGGCAAAAGAACTGAGTGAAGAGGTGGATGGAGAACAAGAATTTAAAACTGGTACGGAAGTTCGACGACGAAAGAAGACACGACAATTTGACTACGAGCATCATGACAAAACGCCACAATCGCCAGAAGATAAATTTAGAGTGAATGTGTTTTATACACGTCTAGACGTTGCAATGTGTTCGTTAATAACGTTTTGAACAACTAAAAACATATTATGATAATTTTAATTTATTGTATAGATTACTACAAATTAATAACGAAGATTTACGAAAAATTGTGACGATTTAGAGATTCTCTTGATGGACGGCGACAATAAAGACGTAAATGCAATAGAACTATATGACGAGTCATGTGCTTTCCGGGATATTTTTCGAAAGGATAATTTAAATATTCAAAACCCTTTCGATATTCTTAATTTTATTGTGTCCAATAATTTATCTTTCCCTAACTTTTCAATTGCTATAAGAATACTATTAACCTTACCTGTTAGTGTAGCGAGCGGTGAACGTTCCTTTTCCAAGTTGAAATTGATTAAAACCTACTTAAGAACAAGTATGTCACAAAAAAGGTAGTTTATTTCTAATTTGGTGAATATGAAATCAAGAACCCTAAAATTTTAATAAAAAAATTTTAAGTATATTTATGTAATTTAATTTATTTTCTGTTATTCTGTAAAGATTTTATTTTTTGAATACTTATATTAATATTAATAAAATGTTCTAATTATTATTTCTGAATTCTTTTCTTATTTTCTCATCTATCTTGAGTTTCTTTTATTTTCCTAAAAGATAGTTCCACTTATAAAAATTATTAAAAAATATTTACAACTTACTAAGAATTTAGTAAAATGCAAGAATTTTTTAATCTTTAGTTCAAATAAATTTTAACTTTAATTAAAATTCATTTTAATTTTGTTAGTGATTTGGGTCGGTGAGAAGGCTATAATCCCCGTATCATTATATTCAACGATTAAAGTGAAGTGGCTTTATCAAAATTTGCTTTAACTTTTGAGAATTTTTTGAATATTCGGGTTTTTAATGATTATCCTGCCTCGTCAACACCCCCGGTTTGTTACATTTAGCGAACCAACGTGTGGCTGTTCTGTCAAAATTTATTTAAGAAATTTCAAATAATTTAAATTTTTATTATCGTAAAAGAACCACACATGCCTGGATCGTTACAGGGGCGCTTAGATAGACATTGCATGCGGGCGACAAAGACCCTAGCTCCGGCTCTGCATGTCAACAACTGAAAACTTTTCCTAAGATGTGACAGTGAGGTAAGCAGCTGATTTTATTCTCGAGGATGTGACAACAGCAACTCTGGAGGTAATCGGAAGAACAACGGTATATTGAGCCCTTCGATGGGAAAACACCCGCGTTCGATTCTTGTCGTGAAGAGATGATTCTTTGAGTTTTTTTTTTTTTTTTTCAAATCAGGGTGAGTTAGTCGATCTCATACCAAGACAGCAGAATTTTTTCTCCAGGAAATTCGGGTTTTTCATTCATCATACAGGCAAAATACGAGGAACACACCAATTTACACAAAAAAATACTATTAATGGGCAGTAGATGGCATTATGTAGATGGAGGATTAAGCAGGCATGGTGGGTTGGGTGGAGTGAAGTCCCCTCCCCATAATGAATATTGGAAGTGACACGTAGTAATAATAATAATAGTAACACGGGATGGATAACGTTCGAATAAGAAGTTGATTTGAAAATGTATGAAAACGACTTTGCATTCATTCAGGTATTATTCGAAGCGTTTAATGGGAAAATGGATAATAATTATTAGGAAACAAAAACAATATCAATTTTTTTAAATCAAAACTCGGCGAGATGGGTTCTGTTTTTCTCGGAAAACTACCTACTGTAGCGAGTAGCTAACTATTCTCATTAAACATTAGGATCAATCTAAATGAAAGAACTAGTACACTGTGGAAATAGCGAAAAATGATCCCAAAGCGATTTTTTTTTTTTTTTAATCTTCTTCTTTTCCACGGACCTCTCTACGGTTCGCATGGTTGATTTCAGCCAATTCGGGAGAAAATGAAGAGTGCTGAAGGAAGGGTTTAGTTTTCTTTGTAAATTCCGAGAGGTCGCATCATTCAACTTTTCGATTAAACTGAGAATAGAGTTGTCTGGCAAATTTCAGCACAACTGAACCAAATCAGCATTTGTCTCACATGCGAGCTTTTTTTTTTTTTTTTTTAAAGTGCGATATCACTAAAAAAATCAGTTATTTTTGTTTTAGACAAACAGCAGATAACAGTCAAGGAATAAATTATTGAAGTCGGTTGAACGAAACGATGAGTGCTTGAGTGATTTTGTTTTCTTCGTGTTCGTTTAGATCCTATCCTCCTGTCTGGTTCAACTGTACAAAAAATTATCAGAGGTTAATGAAAGATATGACGAATATATATTCCAGATTTCGTCAAAACTGATTAACCGATTTTTAGAGCTATCTCAAGAAGAACAACAAAAAGAAATGGGTTTGTTGGGATTACGACCAAGGCAACAACTAACGCTAAATGGATATAACACGTGAGCCTTAACTCATATATTATGTTTGAGGAAGAGAAACGTTCTTCTGCATATGTCCTCCTGTCATTTTTCTGTTTAGAAAACTCTTCTATCCTCCAACCCCTCCCCATATAGGACGGGTAGCTCACCTTCAGATAAAAGGGAACTTAGGTTTCTCCTCCTAAGTCCTGGGATATCGGGATTTAAACCCAGATTTTTTCCAACTAAAAAGCAAACGTCATTATCTTTGCGATGATGCTACAGAGGTGTCAGAAGAAATTTTCACCAAAATACTGTAGTGTCGTTTTTCTTCAACATTTCTCAACTTATTTTTGGCAAAATAAGCTGAGAAATGTTCTTGGAATTAACGCTTAAATTTACTCCTGATTACTGAATTAAAGTGACGGATTAAACTCTGATATTATTCAGCTTGGAACAGGAATTAAGCTTCAAATAATTCTTGTAATAAAAGTAATGTCGCTACAGTAACTGGTTTGAGTCTCTGCCATGATCATTGAAAGCAGAGAATTGGCCAATAAATCCTATTCGGAGTCATTCTAAAAAAATTTCGCTGCTGATAAATACTAATGTGATTAAAATACACAGGGAATTGGTTATACGCTTAAATAAAGTAAACAAAAAAAAAAAAAACATTTCCTCACGAGTTTTTCATCATAGCGAACACAACAAGTGGGAAATTGCACTAAGCTAGAATGGAAATAAAGACAAACGAATGAAGTTATATATATTTCATCCCACACGCCGGAGGGCATAAGGCCTGTAACACAGCTGTAGGGGGGGGGGGAGATGATTAAGGAGAAATCTATTTAGTTTCTTGAAGAGGTAGAATTATATATATATATTTGGAAAACACAGGCTATTTCAAAAAATAGAAGTAGATGGAATTCAGATGAGAAATTAGTTCGATATTTTGGAAAGTGAACTGGGTGGGGATGCTGACTGGCTTATCGCGTTCTTACATGATTAGAGAAAGGTAGTGGCAAGTTGGGTGAAGCAACGACCATGAAAGCGTCCCCTTCTGTATACCATCAAAACTTCTTATGGGTGCGTATCCCCTCAAATGTAGGAACAATATCTTAGATCGGCTGGATTTGAGATTTATAGAATGTTAGGAGTTCAACCACGAGAAAGTAGTGCTTTGAACGAAAAAAAAAAAAGAATACTAAGCTTTTAGGAAGCTGGGGAAACTATGAATGTATTAATATGTATATGCAAGGAGCTGACTTTCACATCCAGATATCCGTCCCCAGACTTATCTTGAAAGGATGAGCCTCCGTAGCTCAGTCGGTATAGACAAAGCCCTTTGGTTGATAAGACCTGGGTTCGATTCCCGTTCATAACGTGGGGAATCTTTATCTGGTCTCTTTCGACTAAAGGTGAGTTAGCCGGTCTCATAAGGAGGAAGAGAGTTTTTTCCACCCGAAACTTGGGTTTTTCGTCCCTCAGAACAGGCAAACCGGTCCGTGAACACACACACGGATCTACAGTAATAAAATACATAGTTAATTCCTCATTAGGAGGTCTCAACCAGTAGTAAGGGACGGTCGAGGAACCCGAATAAATAAATCTTGAAAGGATATCGGAACATTATCAGAAGAGCGAGTGAAATAGGATCTTTCTTCCGGGCAACCGACAGGACCGTTTTGCTATCATTGAATTTCACTAGGTAATTTTCATCGCACCTAAGAATGATGAGGAGAACAGTGTTTGAGACAAACACTGATCTCCTCAGACAAGGACACTCACCTGCCATTTGAGTAGGAAGCAAGATTATTGCATTTGGCGCTTATAATGCTGTGGATTCGCAGATTTTCTTAAACTTGTTTCAGGGAGCAATTATAGACTGAGTGAGAAGCATGGGTTTTTGACTTAACAATTGAACATATGCTGTGTTTTTATCATGGATTGCAAAAGCTTTTCTTTGTTGTTGTTTGGTTGAAGGGCTTAGACAGAGGTCAGGGGTTTGTAGTAGAGTGGGGAATGAAGTTCTTCGTTTCAGTAACGAGTTTCAGTTATTCGGTCAGAGCAGGAGTTTAGATTAAAAGAGTGGAAGCAGAGTAATTCCGTGGAAAAGAGGCGGAGAAATCTCGGAGTTATACCACGTGGCACTGTTATGGTGGCGTAGGATACGAGATGGAGATTGGTTGGGGGAGGGAGAAGATCGATTTGTAGAAAAAGAATCGTGAATAAAGTTGTGATCGTATTTGACTAGAGAAGATCAAACATCTACCGTATATTTGGTAGGAGAGATCGTTTAAAAAATGTCAGATGTCAGATTATCTAATATTCTGGTTAGTCCGTTACCTATTTGTGTTAAATCAAATGGCAATTGATTCAGCCTCTTTTCCGACTTAGATCAAGCCGAGTTGGTCAAGCTGAAGTTGAAGAAGGGGGGCTAGTTTGTTTCATGAACGTTAGTCTCTTCGAAAGACAATCTCACACCTTAGATAATTACACTGTATGAAATCAAGTTTTAGTGATAAGTAGTTCAAGGGAGTAACATGATTGTCCGAATTAGGATAGCGGCAGTAAGTGAAAGGCATGAAAAGAAGTGAGGAAATCATGAGCCACATCAGATTGTAAAGCGGATGTGGAGTATGCCAACTGAGGTTCGTTTAGGGATAACAGATCGAACTTTGATACCTGTTTAGTGGTAGTGTACATAATTAATGTTTGTATTGATGCCCCCAGATGTGGATGGAATGAATATGGAAGTTTTTTTATTGGATGGAATTTACGATCTCGTTTTGGAAGTATTTTCTCGCCTTTTTGTTATATATTTCTGTGACTTTTGGTGATTTTTTTTTATATCCGTAATAACATGCAACTGCGGTGAGAGACTTGTATAATTCCTTACACACACGAAATAGTCAAACTCTAATCCTCTTTGCATTGTTCCACACACCTCATTGATATTATATGACTGGCATGTCGAAGGTGAACACAGTCTAGCTAAAACTGAAATGCAGTTACCTGTTCAAGCTCCGTCTTCCTCACACCTTACCAAAAGAAAAAAATTAATGAAGTGATATGTTTCCAAAAATTTCTCGTTGTTTGTTAGTTTAAAAAAAAAAAGAAATGCTTTAAGTTTCGGAAGAGATAAAACGAAAATAAATACTTTAATTTAGAAATAAGATCTTCAGAAAGATTGCTTTCTATTCTTTTTCTCGAATACTTTCGCTCCAGTATTGTTCTTAGAAGCCAAGCGATTTTCAGATTGGCTACGATTAAACTGTAGCATCCAAGTATGTTCTAGAAGCATCAGGTTTCGAAATGCAGCCAATCTTTGTAACTCATCTCTGTTATACTATTAACCACAAATTCCATTCAGTCAAAGGAACAAATCGAGATTGGCAACCATAGCCACTATGGATCTTTCCGCGATAAGCATATGAGTTTATAGTTATCGTGCATAGACAAGATAGAAAAGACTGACGTAATTAAAAAAAAAAAATAAATAACAGTTTCTCCCCACTAAAACCGAGTTCTTGCAAAACAGCCAGGAAAAACTCAAATATGATATATTTTTTTAACAACTTGCGTATATGTCTCTATAATAATACCGCATTTTTAGTTAGACAGACAAGGGAGTTCAATTCCAGTTAAAAGCGAGTTGCCAATTTTAGTACGACAGTAACAGGGATTTTCTTCCAGGAATCTCGAACTCATCGTCTCACATACAAGTAAACTGGCCAAGAAAATGCATGCATTACATAGTTTATGGTTTAAGATTATTAATATTATGAACAGAACACTCGCTTCATAATTGCTTTGGATTAATTTAAACAATGAACCAGTATCAAGATTACTATTAAACCAAGTACTATAGAGAGTCACTTACTTTGCGTAATGCAAGAATCGTTAGGGCTAAAATGTAACCTGCTCCGGTCAAAGTTAAATCTTAGCGATCCGCTGTTTTTATTCAGACGTATTCAACAGGACGCCGCTTGCAAATATGAAGTATAAATCCAATTTATAAAATGCAGAGGCGGATCAAGCGGGTATCGGACCTGGCGGCCGGAGCTCCGAAACTTCCAAAACTGGAAATCTATTACTAAACTTTATCCGACCGAAGAATTATATCTGCAAATTATTGCAATGTTTTGAGATATAAGTATTAAATTACATATCATGGGTGCTTAATTATTTTGTTATGGTGAAGTCTTAGTTCTCTTTGTAGTATATGCATATACACTTTTTAGGAGTCCGTAAACTTTACCGCCAGGGGTCCCCAGCTGGCTTAATTCACCTCTGATAAAATCACTAATTTTGAAAATAGTCAAAAAAAAAAAAAAAAAGGAAGAAAGAAAGAAATTAAATATTAAAAGTAAAATTCAACAAACACCGTTCCAAATCGTAAGTGAAATCTCAAATAAATATAAATCTCGTGTGTAAATTTTATTGTTTTAATTGTAACAGCAACAATATCACTAATAAAAGTGATGTCAGCACAGATAGCAGCGCCGCTTCTAAATTGCAGCTAATGCACTGCTTTGTCAGCACTTTGCTCACTTTTTTTTTTTTTTTTTTTTTTTTTTAACATAGATGTTGTTATGATCCAATAGATACAAGGGCATGGTTTAATGAATTCGGATTAAAGCTCGTAGTAGTGGACCGTTATATTTACTACTATTAGATGAGCAAAAGATGAACAGCAGTATCACAGTGTGTGTGTGTGTGTGTGTGTGTGGACATAGTAAAGTATGTTTTAAAATGAACTCACATTTGCTGTTCGGGATTCAACATACACTGTCGAATAATAAAATTGAAAGTAAAATGATACACTTACAACAAAATTAGATAATTTATATAAAATTAAAAAAAAACTTAGAATTTAAAGAAAAATTATCTTTAAGTGTTTATTATGTCACAATTTTAAATTATATAAGAAGTTTTCGAAGTACACTTTTTTCAAATATTAATACATCTCATATAACAATTATGGGAAAAGAAATTTAAAGAGATTTGTTTCATGCGAACTGAATCATTTTGGTCCTCTATCTATACCTTTAATTTAATAAAATGTATTTTATAATTCTTATGTAATAAGAAACAATAATTCATAAACATTAACTAATTATATTTTATTGATCTATTTAAACTGCCATCCTATAAATGTACTGGTTACAATATAATGCTTCATTCTAGAAGGGCGACATCATTCTGAGTTTTTATTTTCTTTATGAGCAATGATTTTCATTATTTCTTGCGATGATATAATAGACCTCGTTTTAGGCAAATTCAAATGACTTTTAAAAGTAGCAGAGATAAAAACTGAAATACATCCATTATTTCTTATCTTCTGTGAACTACAGAATGTTAATTATCTGCGAGTATTTACTTATCGAAGTTCTTTATTGTAAATATATCTTATTTCTTTATGAAGACATATTCCCATTAAGATATCAGAGTACGTGCATTGTTTCGGAAGGTTAGGATAAAAATATGCCAGCTTGGAAATTGATGGAAAATCCAATTAAAGTATTTTATTAATGAAGGAATACTCGTTTATTAAACAGAGAAAATAAATAAACAACCATTCCCAATGTATTGGTGCTTACTTTCACACCCATTTGTTCGTGGTAGTATTAAAGGGGGAAATGAGTTGTTTTTTAATTTTTAAAAATGAAAAAATATTTTTTTACATGACACCATGGATCTTTTCCCTCCCACTCTTATTAACACAAACTATAAATCCCCCCCCCCCAAAAAAAAAGTATTATCAAATACTTTTGGGGGGGGGGGCTCTTAAAGCCCACAACCTGCTCAAATTTGCATTCGTAACCATAATTGTACGGAAGTGAGTAGTTGAGTCTTACGCTTTGGAATTTGGGAGTACCTCCCACCCCCCCCAATCATCTTCATAATAATATTTATGGAGGATATTCTTTATATTTATGGGTAATATTTCCAAATATAGTGGAAAGATTCAGTAGCATTAGCTATTTTAAGCACAAAACAGTAAAACTCATAAATGAAATAATTTATGAGAAATAACTTACCTTTCCAATAAATCTAATCGCAGCTGACGGCCTTGAGGAAGGAGCAAGAGTTCAAGGCCAGTGACAACCCCTAACCCAAGGTCATGCTCTCCGTTTGTCTTCAAGACATCGAGGTCTGTTCTCGTAAGATGACTAGCCAATATTCGAGACCCGTAGTCCATTAACATACACCTGGCCTTCGCCAACGCTGTGGAGTCCAGTGGTTTGTTCTCTGCAGGTAGCAACATAGTCGAAAAGGTCGTCAGATCAAACACTGATGAGGGGTGCGTTTCTGGGAGGGTCACCGTTTTTTCATCCTCTCCCTGCGACACAGAACGATTGTCCAACACAATCCTACTATCGCGAATTGTTTTACAGACGTCTATTTCTTTCAGTTTTTCCTTGTCGGGGACACACGGCTGCACACCGGGGGAGTCCACCTGTCCACCTTCTCGCGTATTTGTTAAGTTCTCGGCCTCCTTTTCTTTGTCCCGATACACAGGCTCTGAATAGACGTGTCCTACTGCATTTTCGTTTGTGTATGTTCCAGGTGGCGCTTTGGTTGGCATTTGATTTTGAGTGTATCGTTTAGAAGGTACCCTACTTGGTTTGGGAGGCGGTCGATCATCTTGTTCGCCATCAGTGGTTGTTGTTGAAGATAGCCTAGGATCCCAAGTTCTCCTTTCTAAAGTGGGACTTATCATGGGATCACTTCCGACTCGAGTTACCATTCGTGGAGTCGAAATTTGATGATGAGGCCTCAGCGTTGCAAATCCGATGATGCTTGGATGAGCTCTAGCAGCCGATAACATTTTCGAAGGTAAAGATTCTGCAGACAGGCTACCTTCTGATAATTTGTGCGGAATTTCCGGCGGTTGAGACAGTCTCCTAGTCGTAAGGTCTTCGTGACTCATTCCATCTACATGAGAAGGTTCTTTTTCGAAACTGACGGCTGCATAATGCATTTGACATTCCAATCCGTAGCGAGAAGCATAATAAGTCAGAGGCATACTTCTGTTGACCGGATGTGATATGATAGCTCCGGATGCAGCAGAGATAGGTCGCTTATTACCTACGTAATAGGTCACAAGATCAGGTACTGTGTCAAAACAGTCATCCTCAAACTGATATTGAATCCTTTCGTAAACTGTAAACGGTTGGAACACCACCTAGTGGGAAAAAGAAGAATGAGCACCGCATTAAAACATAATAAAATGTGAACTGTTGATGAAGCGAAGCTTACCTTATTAATGACGAAATGAAGAGATGCACCTTTCCAGCGGCAAGTCAATACGTAATCTCCAGGTCGAGAAATGCAGTCCCGAATAAGAAAATCTCCGTCTTCCGACATCAGTTCTTCCGCCCTTTGACGAGGGATAGTACCATGGTACCACGCATGGCTTCTGAGATCGCTGTTGTCAAGACTAAGCTCCCATTCTAGCGCTTTCTTCAATTCCTCCGTAGATGCCTGGATATCAGCCATGGGTTCCTGGGGGGTAAAAAATCAATCACGTGATCTAATTACCAATAACTCTTTGGAAACAATACGCGCATATTATTCCCGAGTTAAATTGCTTTTTTAACCACGATAAGAGAAAGAAATTATGTACACCTTTATCAGGTACGCAGAACGAAAATACACCTGCACGTATGCAGCTCATAAAAGTCTCATTGGCGTGTCCTTTACAGCATTTATCAGCCACTACTACGTAAATGAAGCGTACTCCTTCCTCCCTTCTAAATGTAGGGAAGTTTATAAACACACACGTTAACCTAAGAGGAAGGTCAATGAGTTGGTTAGCATGTTCATCCGTCATTTGTATGTATACGTGTGGGTGGACAGAATGCTTTCCTTCTCAAAGTAAGTAGGCGGCGTGGAATTTGTTCCCAAAGAATATACTAACCAGGTGGCTACAAAAAGCTTCACAAAAAAATAAAAAGAAAAAAAAAAGGAAAGAAAAAATTAATCATGCTTATAATTAACGCTTATTTTTATTTTATTTATTTATTTTATTTTTTTGATTTAGTATTTACTTACACGTTGCAGAATGAGTTATACTAAAACCAACTTAAGAATAATGAATTTAAGATTTTTTCCAAAGCTTTTTTTTTTATCTCTGAACGATGTATTAAGGAGTGGCCTTTGCTGCATCACTCCTAATCATTATTTCCTACCTTTAAAAGGAAGAAAAAAATTAGTTCCCAGTGATGCTCTACATCTGTTTTCGTTTATTTTAACGGGATTTACGTTTCGAATTAGCAAGACAAACACCATTTTAGGACCATCTACAGTACTCATCATAGGATAAACAACCTTTCAATGCTTCTTGGATTCATTAACAATAATAATAAAATAAATAAAATTGGGACTTTTTTTTTAATTGAACAATAGTAATTGTTGAGCTTCTGCCAAGGCAACTAAGGCCATGTAGCTAGCGCACTGCGTCTGTTCTCTAGCTATGTTTCGTGGGATGAAAAACCCGAGATTTCCAGAGGAAGTAACCTTGTTACCTCATATGTAATCAATCGCCTTCAGCTGAAGTTTTTTTTTTTTTTTTTTTCCCTCCTTCTATGGGAATCAAACTCAGGTCTTTCCAACCGAAGAGCGGCGTTGATGGCGACTGCATTACGGAGATACCATAGGAAGGAGAAATTTGGTTGCCTTTTTCTGGGCATAAGGCGTTAGATCAGAAAAATTGATTTTTTCCATATACTTGTCTTTTTCCCAAAAATGCTGTACTCTGTTTTTAGCATCCACATTGTTAAGTAAAATACTACCGTACAAATTAATATTATCAATAACCATGTTGTCAATAGTTAAGACTACACGGAAATCTAGTAGGCGGCGTGTAATTTGTTCCCAAACAGTAATAACAGGTAATAGTACACTATTATCTGTTGGCCTACTATAAACCTCTAGTTATTGGAGGCCTGAAGAAACTCGAAAACTTAGTGTCTCTAGAGCAGGATTTCCGGTTATGTTGTTTAAAAAATAAAGTCAAAACTCTTAGTTCCCACGGTACTAAATGTATTATAGGTTTATAACATTTCGTGGAGGTAGTTTTTTTTTTGTTGTTGTTGTTGTTGTTTGTTTTTTGGTACATTGGAAAGAAGGACTGACACATTATTGGTTGGAAAGGCCTGAACTCGAATCCGCTCAAATGTACCAGATATATTTTCTAGCTCCTGAACCCAAGTCGTGTTAGCTGATCTCAGGTGGAGGAGGTGGGTTCACTCCTCAATATACCGTATATATAGACACTCGCACCCCCCCCCGTCATACGACACATTAGGTTCCAGACCACCCTCGTATAACGAAAATTTTTTCTTTCTATTCCGCTTGTAGATGCATGTAATGATTTAATAACATTTTAAGAAACGATATATGTGCATAACTGATATAAATAAAGCATTTATTTACGTCAGTTATGTAAACGAAAAATTACGAATAATTTTAGCAAATGACAAAAAAATATTGAAGGAAGAATGAAAGGATCTAGTTTAGTCATTATCCACATCATTAATATTTCGGCAATAACATTGTCACATTTAGATAACAACAATATTTAACTGGTATTGACTAAGATATGACGTCAAGTGTCATGTTTCCATAGAACACGAGATTGTTCCATTGTGATGAAATATGAATAATCTATGCTTTTATAAATTTGCTAATTGCATGTATATTAAATTATTAATTCTATTGTTTGTGCTACTGGACGGTGTAGTTGGCGAAGTCGTCTGCTTTCATTGTGAGGAACGGCGAATCGCTTTCAGTGTGCAGGCGCACTTGGCTATTCCTTACAATGATCTGTAAAAATAATGATAAATGCATACGTTGTTGTGTAACTGTTCAGTAATTATTAGACAGATAACACTGATCAAAAATGAGATGAATTCTATGTATCTTCAGACAGAGAATTTTTTTTAAAGGACCTTTTATCAACACCTCTTTGTTACGAGTAAAAAGATACGTTTGATTAAGCGGTGTTTCTGTGATAAAAAATTGTCAATTGAATAAAAAAACCTTTTATAAAATAAATAATCTGCCCTAATTCAGGCGCATGCATGAATTAGGGCAGATTATTATATACGTTTATTAACATAATACGATCTAATACGTTTATTAACATAAGTAAGAAAATATACAACTTTAAAAAGTGCTTGAAGTTTTGAGTGAGAGTGAAGGAAGTGAATATTCAGCGACATTCTTCACCCCCCCCTCACCTCGTGGTATACTTTGCTGTGCGTTTATCAAGTTTATCATTTTCAACTTTGTTATTCCCAAATCTTTCAAACAATATCTCTGAATAATCCCGGACTTACAATTCTATTTTAATAAAACACTTTTCCAAATGTTTGTCTTTTATTACTTCCTTAATTTGAAGTTCAACAAACATTATTATTACATGGGAAACTTTATGAAGTTCCTTAGATTCATTGAGGAAGGCCCTAAACATTATGCCAAGCACTATCCAACATTTTCTCAATATCTACCATACTTCGTTTTGAACTCACGTCAAGGTACCAACAGGACTCTGTCAACCTATTCCAGTCATTCACTACTCTCCAAGCAAAAAAATGTACTCCCTACACCCCTGCTAACTACGCTTTTGCTCAATTTCCAAAAGGGGTCCCTTTCTTCCATGAGCAAGCCTGCTCGGAAAAATTTCCTCTGAATTAATCTTGTAAAAACCTTTCAATAATTTGTATGTCTCAATCAGATTTGACAGATGGAAAGGGAGACATGTATGTCTCCCTTTCCATCTGTCAAACAATTTCTGTTGTGACCCACAAATCTTCAACCTATCCTATAAGATGCATTCCTGCCACCATCTTGGTCATTCACCTCTAGATCATCTCCACGTCCTCCTCATCCTCCAGTAACTCAGGTAAACCAGATCTGTGCACAGCAGTCGAGATGGGGTTTTACTAAGATATTGTAAAGAGGTATAATAATCTACTTAACTGCTCATCAGGGTGTTCTTCAATAACCAAGTAATCCGATAAGTTGTTTCAATTCTCTACCCACTAGCATCCGCTAAATCCGACATTTCACCAATTTCCTGGAGTACAGTTTCATCAGTATGGTATATACACAGCTCTTCATCCCAAATGCACATAACACTTTGCCACATTAAACTGATCTCCATTCTCCTTTGACCATATTGCCAGTCTATTTAAATCATTCTAAAAATTAACATTATCTTTATTGACTATTGTTCTACCCAATTTTTGCATCATCGGAAAACAACTGAATAGTTCTCCTCATATCATAACTCCCTTAATTCTGGTTTCGGAAATATTTGGAAATTTCCGATGTCACAACTACATTTTCGAAGTTAGGTATTGGAATCGAAATCCATTTTGATCACATGATTTAACAAAGCTTTTTGTTGGAAGTTTATTTTTCACTTGGTTAGACTATAATAAATTTAGTTTAATCCTTTATCCAAGTGTATGCAAACAAAGTTTGCGCCTGAAAATATCTTCAGGACTGCGGTGAGGTAAGATTTAAACTAAATTTATTATAGTCTAACCAAGTGAAAAATAAACTTCCAACATCTTTCTCTAAATCCAGACTCATTCAATAATAAGGTGGTACACCTTTTGGCAACTCCTATAGGTAAATATGACCTCTCCTATTGCTTCTGCCTTAGTATCTCCACGGTTGGGTCTGCCTCCCACTGACGAGACCTCAATAAATGTTAAAACCGGTCTGGGTAGTGGCCCTTCCCTTAATGCATAGCAGTATGCATGTCCGAAAGGATATGTGCTTTGCATTATGGGAGATACTGAGACAAGGAGTGATGAGAGCTTGGTCCACCTTTGCTCGGAGTTGCACCACCTTACCTCAGTCCTGAAGATATTTTCAGGCGCAAACTTTGTTTGCATATACTTGGATAAAGGATTAAACGAAATTGATCATAACAAAGCTTTTCATGAGGTGAAAATGTTGCGATGACATTCTTTGGCTCAGCACGACACTTCTGTTTTATACTCTCTCTCTCTGGTGTAAAATCGGAAGATCATATCATCTTGACAATGCTTCATCGTTGTCGGGCTGTAACAATAGTACAAAAGTATCGCTGTTTTATAAATCACCCTTGCATACTTAGCAATACTGCAATTACAGTACTTAAATCTCCACAAATATTCCAGTCAAAAGCTTCCTTCGTACTTATTGCAGAAGAGAGTTATGAAAGTCTTGTTACTATTATCGCAATAAATCTGTTTTTAGCTTGTTTTGGAAGTCCGCAAAATGTTGCCACACCAATAACAACTTTCATTTACCTCAAAATACAAAGTTGGATTTTGTTTATATGTTTAAAAAAAACGAGAAAATGTCTTGCTTGAAACTAATAACTTTCACTGTTGAGATCTGCGCAGTTCGGATTTAGATGAATTAAAATTTCAATTAAAATCATCCAATTCTTTCTGTTCAGTCTGTTGATAACTTCATAAATGCATTCATCTGATGATGACATCTTCCTGTTCAACTGGAAGCAGAAAGTTCATCTGTCATTACGGTGATGGTGAATCAGATGCTGGCAGATCTTAAAAGAGCGAGGCGCTGCACGCTCTTGACAGAATTTACAACCGGCATATGGCAGGTTATCCTTTTGAAGACAATATCAAACGTTTATTTGTTCTTTCTTTCATTTTCTTAAATCACTGACACTCCAAAATACAGGCCTTTCTCCTAAATCCTGGGGATCAAATTACTTTGCAAGACATGTAGCAATAATGAGCCCATTCTTTTTTCTTTTTCTTTTTAGTCTCCAGTTTCAACGCCCATAGTAATAATAAAGAGTATTCATGCCTTACCGCAAAAGTGTGTTGCTGCTAACAACTGTTAAGTAGCAACAAAACAAAAGCAGTCCATGCTTACTTTACAACCACTACCTTTTAAATGTGACGTCACATGCAGCGAGTCATTGACTACTGATTACAAGAAGCACTAGAGCCAAAATTCCACCTACTGTAACTCCGGTTATACGTTGAATATTATCCATTCGCCACTTGAATTCGAAAGAATGCATTCAACCGAACAAAAAATTAAGTAACGATTTTAAAACACATCAAATCCTAATAATAAAAAGTCGAACAATTTGAAAATAGCAAAACATGTTATTTTAAAACGTCAATTTTCTCCTCTTCTAACTCTACAGATTGTTCAACCGATTCTTAATACTTAAAATTTAGTATTATTACAGAGTAATATAATTCAGGCTAAAATATCATATGAAAAGTATATCTATAAAAAGAATCCTTATATGAACGGAAGTTTTCAGATTGCTGATTTGGATTTAATAACACCTCGAAGTATATTTAACTTATTTAAATTAATTTCAGGTTACAAAAGGAAAAAAAAAGTTTCTATTTGTTGACCAATGGTCATTTTAAATTTATAGAAGTACAGTTATTAACGATCTTAATAAACTTTAGCAGCAGTAAAAGCCATTCCTAAAGTTCATGGGTTCAGTTTACCAATCGTTGACAGTAAGTGATATGATTAATGTCCAATAATACAACATAATAAGGGAATGTCGCTTCCCTCCAGCGAAAATTACAGGATGTCAAGCTGCACGGAGATGTTTGCACAAAAGCCTCTTCCCCTTCTTATACCCCCCCCCCTCTAAAAATCTAAAGAGAAGCTCGATTTGAAAAGCTCAAAGGCACAAAATGAACAGTAGCAAACTTCAGAATTTAGGTCAAGGAAATTTAGTTCGAATACGTGACAAAGAACAGCACCCTTATTCGGATGCAGTATTTGTTACCGGATTAGCAAAGCGAAAAAGAAAAAAAATAGGAAAAAAAAATCTTCGAGAAAGGTTAATTGCTCATCTTACCACCATACTTGTCCTTGTGCTTAAACGTATACTGGATCTCACGCTGTTTCTACCACTAGAGCATCGACTATTCCTTAAATTTGAAGAACTTTTGGATCTCGGAGAAGATATGGATTCCGGACTAGAAAATTAAAAAAGTTAGCCTTTTATAATTGCTTTTTCATTTTTTAATTAATTAGCACAAAAATATCAGTTATCTACATTATACAGTAATATCTTTTAAATATAAAATTTATACATATATTTCTCGTCTATTCTAGTTGTTTGTTGGAGGACTTCCCGGGTAACAAATGGCAATGCTATAGCCAATGAAGTTTTAACTGAGGCTCGGCTATTGCCGTTACCCTGTCATGATTAGAGCTTTTTAGCTCAGTAACACCCCACCCACACAGATTTTCTTCATTCAGATGACGGGATAAAGAGTCAAGGACTCAGTCCATCGCCCAGTTCTTATAAGAACTATAAGTTGTTTGTTGGGGAGATTAGGTTTAGGGAAATAAAGTCCTTTTTAGGACTTCCACGGTAGCAAATGTCAATGCTGTAGCCAATGAAGTTTTAACTGAGGCTCGGCTATTGCCGTTACCCAGCCATGACTACAGCTTTTTAGCTCAATAACACCCCATCCACACAGATTTACTTCATTCAGATGACGGGATAAAGAGTCAAGGACTCAGTCCATCGCCCAGTTCTTATAAGAAGTTGTTTGTTGGATCTGAAAATGGTGAAAAAGTCCTTTTTAGGATTCCCAGGGTAACAAATGGCAATGCTGTAGCCAATGAAGTTTCAACTGAGGCTAGGCTATTGCCGTTACCCAGCCATGACTAGAGCTTTTAGCTCAATAACACTCCATCCACACAGATTTTTCTTCATTCAGATGACGGGATAAAGAGTCAAGGACTCAGTCCATCGCCCAGTTCTTTTAAGAACTTAAGTTGTTTGTTGCCTGCACTGAAATCAATCATAGTTAACCGGTGTTCTTTCATAGCGCCCCCTATAAAATTAAAAAGCAATTATAAAAGTTAGCCTTTTATAATTACTTTTTCATTTTTTAATTAGTTAGCACAAAAATATCAGTTATCTACATTATACAGTAATATCTTTTAAATATAAAATTTATACATATATTTCTCGTCTATTCTAGTTGTTTGTTGCTTGCACTGAAATCAAACATAGTTAACCGGCGTTCTTTCATAGCGACCCCTATCATTGCCTAAGTTTTCCATTTCCAAGAAACTTTAGAAAATTTCATTATCCTCCATCGCGTACCATCTGTGGAAACTGATGAACTTCGGCATCTCAACGACGCCATATAATGACATCCTCCCTTCTCTCCCCTGCGTTACTCATACAGCACGATGACTGCATGGAAAATACACAACATAAACAGATCGACGGCTGTGCGACAGGATGGAACCAAAAAAAAGCAAAAACACTATAATAAGATAAATAATTTTTAATAATCCGTTAACTTTTTTAAATAAGAAAACAAACTACAGAGTTGGTTTAAAATTACGATACTTTTTTGTTGTTTTTTAAGCTGTCGTTTGGTTCCATAGTAAAACACTTCTTAGGCCGATTGTGAAATGTGTCTGTTGGCAACCAGTCAGCTGGAAGATAGGATTTCACCGGCAGTAGGAAAAGAACTTCTTAGTTCTCCGACTGAATCGGTGATGTGTGACATCGCTGCACAGTTGATGAATGATATCGGGAGGAGCGTTCCCATTGCCTCTACCATAAACAGATGTGATCGAAAGATTACGTAAACCGTAAGTATGACGGACGTTGTCAAGCGCAGGTAGACACGACGATCATTCTCCTACGTCCCCCCCCCCCAACTTGGTTCCCCTTGGTCTTTTTTTCCCTCCCCCGTCGCGATAAACTGGTTTCTCTGAAGGGGAACTCTTTGCGAAAGGAAACAGAGAAGGTAATCTGCGGTGGTATTATGGGATTCTGTGTCACGGAAGACTGCGGGAGATGATGATAAGAAGGAATAAATTATTAACACCTGGAAAGGGCCTTTCAAGGTGTGTGTTTTTCTTTCATAAGTGAAAATTGAGTTACGGCAATCTAAGAGCTGATCCGTTAATTAAAGTTCATAAGATGTTAATTAAAGACTTGGATCAAAAGGTACCGATGGCTAAGCTTTCTAATATTTCTTTTGTTTGTTTGTTGCTGTTTTTAATCAAACTTTGACTCATCGATGGTTTTAATTACATTTATTGCAACTCGGCTCTTTTATTATTATTAAGAGAGACTTCCAGGGAATCAGAGACTCATCGAGGGAGGCCACATACTACCCACACCAGTGATCATACTTATTCTTGAATTCATTCACACTGCTTGCACTCACAACATCCAATGGCAATCCATTCCAATCACGCACCACCCTCTGAGAGAAAAATCTAGCCCTTACACCCTTCTTGGCAGCCTTCAATCTCAGCTTCCAAGGATGCTCTCTCGTCCTTTCCCCACCCTCCATAAATTGAAAAATCCCATCAATTGAAATCCTGTATGACCCTTTCACCAGTTTGTAAGTCTCAATCATATCATCCCTCTTTCTCCTGTTTGCTAGTGTCTGCAATCTACAAATTCTCAATCTGTCTTCATAATCAGTATTCCACAATCCTGATATCATTTTTAACACTCGCCTTTGTACTCTCTCCAATATATCAGAATCACATCGGAAACCAGGAGACCAGACCTGCGCACAATAGTCCAAGTGAGGTCTTATCAAGGCCTTAAAAAGAGACAAAATAACATCCTTATCTTTACATGTGAACATTCGTTTGAGCATTGCAATTATCTTTTGAGTTGTATTTGCAGTCTTTGCCACATGGCCCTAAACTTCAACTTCCTATCTATTAACACTCCAAGATCCCTAGCCTCATCAGTTTCTTCTAGCCTAAATCCCACCAATATAATACGACATTGGATAGGTAATCGTGCCGAAGTGAATGACTTTACATTTACTGACATTGAACTAACACCCATTTTCCCATGCCCACAATTCCAGCATATTCAAATCATTCTGCAAGGACTGCATATCAGCAGCATTCATGATTACCCTGCCTCTCTTTGCATCATCGGCAAATAACTGTATGTCGCTTGTTAAATCTTTCCCAATATCATTAATGTACAGATTGAATAACAGTGGACCAAGCACTGATCCTTGTGGTACACCACTTGTTACCTTAAACCTTGCAGACTCAGATCCCCCGTATACCACTTTTTGATATCTGTCAGTCAGCCATCCTCTTATCCATGCTAATGTTGTATAACCCAAACCCATTTTCTTCAATTTATGCAGCAGTCTGTCATGTTGTATTCTGTCAAAAGCCTTAGCAAAATCCAAAAATATCATGGTGTATCCATTCCCCTTGTCTAGTTCAATGGTAACATTGTCATAGAATGTGAGCAAGTTGCTAAAACATGACATTCCCTTAGTATACCCATGTTGTTCATTGCAAAGTAGAGATTCACTGTCAACCCATTTCTGAATGCGGGCCCTAACTAGTTTTTCTAAAATCTTCACCACCACTCCTGAGATACTAATTGATCGATAGTTTGATACATCGGTCTTTGCACCACCCTTATGCAATGGAATTACCATACATTCCTTCCATTCCTGTGGAATCTTCCCTGTTCTGAGACTCATATTAAACATCCTGGTCAAAGGAATGATCAATTCAGCTGAACACTCTTTTAGCACACATGGTGATATTCCATCAGTCCCTATTACTGAATTCTTATTCAGTTTGTGCAACAGCTCTAATACCTCGGCCTCACACACCTAGTGAAGAGGTAACAGTGAGCTGAATCAATCTTGCGTTCACCAGGTTGATAGCTTTTAACGAAATGGGCACTCATTAACTGAACAAACTCTTCTGCATCAGTAACCCTCACTCCATCTGGATTTAGAAGAGTTATTCTTTCATATTCATTCTTTCTTTTACTTGCTGCATATCGATAGAATTCTTGTGGGTTGTCTTTAGTACGCAGAGCCAGTTTCTTTTCATAATCAGACTTTGCTTTCCGTACAACAGTTGTGACTATTGTTCTAGCCTGCTGCTTATAACGTTCATATCGGACGTCATCCTTATGCAAACGGTATTCCTTCCACATCGTCCTTTTCTTACGAATCTCTTGCTTAATAAGATTACACATCCATTTGACTCCTACTCTGTTTATTCTTCGAACTCTCGGGACACATTCTGATATCGCATCATTTAAATATTGTTTAAATGCTTCCCATACACTGTCGATATCCTTTCCATCCAGCAACCGATCCCATTCCACTGAACTCAATATACTCCTCAGTTGGTCATAATTTCCTGCTTTGTAGTTCAACATGTAATCTTTTCTGAATGGATCATTCATAAACTTAGTATTTCCCAAGTGAGTACCGCATGATCACTTTCGCCAACCGGAAGCAGAATAGTTACGTCTTCAACTGAAAAACCCTCTGACACAATAATCAAATCTAACTCTTTGCCCTGGAGTTCCTCTGTCGCATGCTGCTTGAGGAAGTTTCTCGCATCAGCTCAATAAATGCATTTTCATTCATCTCATGAAATTCTACTGCTACCCAATCAATATTTGTATAATTAAAGTCTCCCATTATGATTACTCTTTTCGCGCTCACCTTTTCTATTTGGTGATGCATTTCTTCATCACCAGCAACCGATCCACCAGGTCTGTAACAACACCCCACTGTGTAATTTGTCTTATTAGATTCCACCTCACACCAGATGGCTTCAAACTCACTGCCACGTATAATATTGTTAGTAGTATTACTACATTCATAGGTATCAACTCTAACTGGATTTAAGTCATCCAATATCATTATATTGCATGTATAATGTACGCCCCCTCCTCTCCCATCCACTCTATCCTTCCTAAAAATACTGTACCTACACTCGATACCAGTTAATAGGTCTGATTCTTATAGCCAGGTCTCACTAATTCCTACAATCTGAGGTCGCAACATATTGACTAAGGCAACAAACTCTACCCCTTTGTTTCTGATACTCCTAGCATTCGTGTACAGACATAATAATCTACCTTCATGTTCTTTAGTATACCCTTGTTTGCAGTCTGCCTAACCCAATTGGACAACTTGCAGATCTCTATTCGTCTCTAATGCTTTACACATATAGACATCTTTGCACACATATAATGAACTATTTTATTTTAAAACATTATATTTTACAATGAACTATTTTCAAATTAGCTATTTTTAGAAGCCTTGTAACGCGGGATGACTTGTTTAATTTATTCATTTAATCGGTTCGTTTTTATTTGTTTCTTTATATGCATATCGGGGCCTTTTATAATTCAATTTTTGTCCTTCGGCAGCCTTTTTAATTTAGCTCCCTCAGGGGAGTAAATATTCCACTTACTCCACCTCTAGTCAGTTCTTATCAAAACACCCAGGTGGTAAAACGTTAAAATAACGCATTCTATTTAAAGTAAACCTCTGAGACACGAACGTGCCAATAGGGGGTCATAGTTTTCACTCCCTCTTATGGTCCAATTAGGACTTGGAGATTCTCACTTCTTATTAATGAAGCATTTGATACAAGCAAGTTTATAGCTTTCAATATTATAATCATTAGCAAGTATAATTGCTGATTATAGGCAACGATATGAGAAAATTTGAACAATAACTTCAGCTCATCACCATCAAACACCGTATCCTCACGAAACACTATTTGTAGATACCAAACGCACATCCCTTTCCCATGGTGATTATGTCTTTCGTACGCTAAACTTGTTATCATTTGTCCAGATATAAAAACCTACAAATGAAATCCCTAATTATATGCCAACAGTCTAACACGAATCTTCCGTGTTATTAGAATAATTACTATGCACGACAAGCTTTGTGAGGCGAGAGCTGTAGCATAGTCAAGGTTGCATATACTTGCCTCTACGTGTGATTTCGAAGTCACACGCAATGTATATTTGATGTTTTTAGCATCGCAGAGTAGATGCTTCTGTAGTTGAAGTGGCAGTTGTAATAGTTTTTATTTCACACTTAAAAGAAAGTTGTTGTATAGGCTACTCTCTTTTCGATGTGCAACAAGCATGAAAAAAAAAAAAAAAAACACTTTGCTCTGCACAGTTATCTGCTAACCTGTATTATAATTTGTACTCCAGTCAGATTTTTTTTTTCTTCCCAAGGTTGCATTGTTGTACTCCACGAATATACATTCATATTGTTTTTAAATACGAAACTGTCTTGCTACAATTTACAAATAGATGTTAAGCTACCTAGAAAAATAGCACAAAAGCAGATAACACAAAACTGACTTTTACTTTTTTTTTTTTATACTACTGGCATTTTTACTTTTTTTTTTATATAAAGAATTAATTATAATATTCTTATATTAGTGTTTCTCAATATAAGTGATTTAAAAAAAAAACAAATTTTAAAATCAAATCATATAATTTAAAAATACTGGTAATTATTAAGCTTTCTATAAGATTGTATATAAATTTTTTTTTTAAAAAAAAAGCTATTTTAATAAAATTATTACTTGAGCATTATAATGATGAACTTCGATAGCACTTGTAGAGCATGGTATTCATACAAAACTGCATATCGCTAAAAGCTAATACTGGAGGATATAGTCATAGAAATAAGATCCGATAAGTCTAGGGTGAAATCCCGTAGCTCTGCCCGAAAGACGATGGACAGTGTATCTGATTGATTTACGAACTATTTCATTAATTAACCTGGTTCACTTAAATGATGTTTTTCATGGTGGAGCTGTGAACAAAAGAACCGGCTAATGTTTAAGACTATATATTATTAAACGAACACCCCCTAACATCCTACACTTCCAAAAAACGTTCCAAACTAAGGTTATGCTTTTTAAGCCTTCTAAGAAATGAAGGGAAGTCTAATTATTAATTACATAATTATAATCGTTCTCACAATTACGTAATTGTAATTAGTTCTGAAGCATGGCTCGCGAGTTGTTTCAAATGACTGTGGGAACTGAAGAGACTCGTGCAGTCTGTAAAAAGTCAAATAAGTGAAACTGCTGTAGAAAATTTGAACCAGTCAAGGTCTTAAAGGGTAGGTAGAGAGAGGGAGAGAACGTACTCCATGTCTTCCAGACATAATACTGGATTAAGTAAATAATCTGTATGTACCAAAGGACAACATATAGAGCATTACGTACATCAACGATCTAATTCGAGTCTGGTATTTGTAACTAAAAAGTTCATAATTTTTCTCAGCTCTGATTTCCATCACAGACGGAAGTATCTGTGATCTTTCGTATGAAGTGAATCCCGCTCCCTCTTGATTGATGAATAAGAGGAGGGAAGATTTAAGACTTTTCGAATTAAACCTAATACGACTTCGGATGTATTAGAAATGTTTTTGCTGGTATTATTATTCCACATGAAAGAAAACGATGGGATAGGATAATTTTTATTCATCACGCTATTAGTTTCATGAAAATTCTCGTGTTTCACATCATCAGGTATGTTCTCACTCGACAACATCCTACGCAACGAAAACTTCAGATGACTTACAAAAGGCGTTCGAAGAACCACCTGGAAACGAGATCTTTTACTGAAACTTAACTTCATAAGAAATAGCCGTGATATTCTCAACGAGGTCTTTAACAGTTTTTGTGTACAAATGACATTCTGTTGTATTGCGTGTACACTGTATTTGGGTTATTTTTGAAAAGCATAACTTACTGTTTCGTTGTTATTAAATTAATTAACTTGAAAACATAATATATAATATACAGAAAAGTATTTTAAGCATAAATAATTCATTTCGAATAGCAAGAGTTTCAACTGTGATCAGTTGGAACAACACCAACATTTAAAAATGTTCAACAAAATGAAAATAAATGAAAACTTGCATATCTTTCAGTCTGGATTCGAATTCCAATGCGGACATGGTTGTTCTGAATGGGCTTATGTGTTAGATGATTTTCATCGCCAGGTGAAATTCATTACCCAGCTTGTAAGCTTAAAATGGCTTTAAAATAATCAAGTTCCATGTTTGGTCTGCAGAGTAGACTTTTTGGATTAAACACCTCGTTAGTCCGTCCATGGTACTACTGTGTTAAAATAGTGGGAATCATTAAAGATAAACATGTACAGTGTACTCCTGTTATTAAATCAAACATTTAACAAGCAATTCTTCCTTATCACTGCTATCCAAAGTATTCTTGTTCAGCAAACCTTTTCTGAAGTCGAGTCACTTCAATAGGAATCTCGTCAATGCTACCACGCGTTTCCCACAGAGTAATTCTTTCAACTTTTAAGGAATGCATCGAAGTCTGGAGGGCTCTTGTCAGCACTTCCTATTCATACTTTTCCGTAAGATAAGATCAGATTCTTCACGTGAAGCATGCGAGTTCTCATTGTCATGCAAAAGCGCGATATCTGACGTGAGTCAAATTCCTCCTCTATTTGGAAGTCTTAATGCCCGAAACAAGAACATCATAAACAGAAAATGAAGAGTGTTTTCACTCAGTCTGGTTTGCAACTAATACTATGGTGGAAACTATCACATCATCCTACTGGTCACGAATGCTCAGAACTTTGAGATGAAACCTCGTGAAAATGTGAGAGTGATTTTCATGAGTTTCAGTAATGCAAATTCAGAATAAGATTGGGTTACTTTCTTTTAAATAGAAAAATCTATCACTGGTTTTCTATTTTAAAAGGAATTTTCCTAATTTTGTAAGTCGGACGCGACTTACAAACCTTCGTACATCCTCTAAATGCGTTTTCATTCCCCAAATGGAGTTAGGCGACAGTTTTAACCACCCCTCTTTTTTTTTTCTTTTTTTTTAAATAGGTCGACAGCTGGTTTCTATTTTTCACAATCGTTTCTTTTTAATACATTTCGACAGGATGCTAAACGGAAGAAGCTCTTTATAAATGTCTAGAATTTATTAAAAACGCCTTTAAAAATATCTAAAATGTATCTGTTTCTATGTTCTCATACCGAGTTACAGAATTGCAATTATAATGTTTTCTATTGAGAAAAGTTCTAACCATTTGGAAATCGACAGGCAGCCAGTCATCACCTCTGTCATTGCCAAGTTTGAGTGCATTCACCTCGTGCTAGATAAAAGGCAATGTTCCTGATCCTTAATAGTATTTATTTGCATGCACTACAGTTAATTTTGCTGAGTTTCAATATTAAAAAAGTTTCTTCCGTATGAGGGGGAAAAAGCTACTTGCTTCAAAGCCTAGCATATTCTAAAATTGGTGAAAAATAAGTCTATTTAGTAGGCAACTCAACTAGAGCTAATCAAGTAGCCTTTGTAGTTCAGTCGATATCGATGAAGCTGTTTGGTTGGAAAAATGGGGTTTCGAATTCCGTCTAGGACGCGAAAAAAACCGTCATTTAGTCAACTTAAGGATGAGTTAGCCGATCTCATGAGGCAGTGATAGGGTTTTGGAGTGTTCCTCCAAGAAACTAGCAAAAGCAGATAGAAGAACCTTAAAGAAGATACACAACAGTTGTAATACATTTTCATGTAATCTTGTTGCTTTGGGTGTAATTCTAACCAACTGCTGTGTATCTTCTTTAGGCTTCAAAGGTTACTACAAACTACGCGATCTTTACAAATAATCTCTTATCATAGGGGATTTTAATGCTAAAAATTGAAAACAAAAAAAAATTGAACAAAGAGTGATGAAAAACTTGATACAAAACAGAAATGAAAAAGGAAACAATTTTTTTTATTTATTTTTTTCTCCCGACAAGAAAAACCATCAAAGTAATTGTACAATACTCGATATTTTTCACACTGGAAACATGAGTGTAAAAGGAAAGTTAATTCAAATTGGCTAAAAAAGAGAACGATACCGATGGGGAAACTGAGGTTCGAATAGCCAAGACGCAAGGAACCTTTCCTAGCTCTTTAAAAACATAAGATGCAAGATGAACTATTCCGCTTTAAAGGAAGGTGAGGAATGCACAAGACAAATCCTAGCAAACGATTAATAAAACACCTGCGATGTCGAAGGTCTATTTTATTCCGCGTAGTTAATTCACCAAGATGGAGCCTTTAAGACATTTCTTTGTGAGAATAAAATTTGACCTTCAATCGATGACAAACACACGAGTCACATAACTTTCAACATGAAGTAATGTAGGATATTCCGGTTGCTATCTGTTCTATAAATGGAATTCTAAGTTTGAAATCCTAATAAGAGTACATTAATACAAAGATAAAATGCGATTCTTCGGGATTGTGTATTACTTTTCAAGCATTTAAAAATAATGAAAGAAAAACAAATCTTGCTTATTATACTGTTGTGGAAGAGGGGGGGGGGGAGGATTAAACTCGTTAAAGATAAACAAAATTTCACTTTTACATAAAAGAAACAACACCCAATTCATTCTTTCTTAAAATGGACATTTTTCTAATACGATTAAGTCATAACAAAGGATTGAACAGAAAAGTTATTTTATGTTAGTAATCTAAGGAATTTTTCTCCATTAGTTTCCAAGAGACCATTAGTTGTTTACGAATAACACAGAATCGCGTCTAACATGACTAAATGACATTTGTTTGATCATCCATCTCGTCCGATTTCTTACTTCATCTGTCAACTGATACATATTAGCTAAGATTATTTGGGAATAGTTTCCCCAGAATAAGCCATGAGTACCCGAAAGAAAACAAGTCAAACCCAATTAGGTGGTCTAAAGGGGGAGGGACCATTCCTTACATAATTAAGTTGTAATCAGCCAACCTTGTCATCACGGTGGCAATTTACTAGTGTACCTAGTTCTTGGTGTGCGGTGCTCATCCAAGCGTTTTATGTCCTATCTTTCCTGTTTTCCCCCCCCAAACTAAGCCCACCGTTTGATCAGCCCTTCACAGAGAGGTGGGGAAGATTCCAGGCGATTAAGCATCCTATTAGGCTAATGACGAAGGGTCCAGTATACACTTACAAAGACCTGTCTCTTTTACCATTCATGGAGGAACATACAAAGGTGCTTTCTCTTCACTGATCCCCCGCAAAGCCACAAATATTAGCCACTAATTGCCTTCTCTTACACCTCTGCGAACGTAAGCTATCTGGATGAGTTGGAATTGAATTCAATTATCTCAATTTGTGTGCGTTTTGCTAGAACTAACTTTGTCTTATATTCTTACCATCCTTGGATTGATAGTTGTTTGAAGAACCACTAAAAAGAAATTAATGGAAAAAAAATTGAGTCCTATCTGAATCATTAAAATATGATTTTAAAATTAAAGCCAGTAGAGAAAAATATCTACTAATTTGAGACTTTTTTTTTTTTTTTGTTATAATGGGTGGATTCTACTTCGACATCTCCTAAGAAAGACATAGATTCTCCAGTTAAGCAACTATGCATGTCGTTTAATGGGCGGATTCTCGAAAATGCGACAAACTGACTCTGGGTTTTCCATATATCCACCCTTTTAAGTCGCCATGGTAATCATGAGGTGTTTGTTAACCGAAGCCTGAATTCAACCAATCAGAATAATCTCAGTCACGTGATCAAATGAATCGAAGTAGGCACATTGTAACAGCTATAAATGGCAGGTGACTTAAAATGATTAGAAATTGAAATTCGATCACGGGAAGTGATTGAACTTCTCCAGATATAATTAACAGACGCTATACAGATAGGAAATTTAGTTATTGCAAAAGGCATCAGTTGTATTTCGAAGTAATTTAAATCATACGTGGATTTTTTTTCTAGTCATATAAACTTCAAGAATTATTTTTACGTTTAACAAGTAAGCATAAAAATTTTAATAAATATTCAAATAAATATTAATAAACAAGGTAATTTGTATTTGTATTTAAAAAAAATTTGGAGTGTTTAAAAAAAAAATTCCATTTTAATCAGTACACCATGTTATCTTTTATATCAGTTGGCATTACTTGAACAATTTAGGAAGCATGTTATTTTTTAATACACATAATAGGGTTTTTTTTTTTTTTTTCAATAATGGTTTCACGATGTAGCTTCAGAACCCAGATAAGACGAAGTTCAACAACAAAATTATGAAGTGGGTGAAAAGCTACAAGAATGAAAGCATCTTTTCATTTCGTTGACAAGCAAATGATGACGGCTCAAAAAAATAAACAAAAACGGCAGTAATCGTTCACAGTCCTCAAGAGAAGAAACTTGAGAGAGAAGATTTGTTGTCGGTCTTTTTTTTTTGGGGGGGGGGGGGGTAAGGGATAGAAATGAGTAAGAGTCGTAGGTCATAATACAGTAGATGTGAAGTTCTTTCAGACTGCTTTCACAGAACTGTTTCAAATGCATATGTTAGTAATTATAATTACTAGAAAAAAAATATTAAAAATATAGAAATGCACTTCCCTAATTACATGATACATAAGTTACACATGTAAAAATATTTACGCGATAATGAATCCAGTAATACAATATTTATGTTCATTCGGGTCAGTGACAAGTTGGCACTGTGCCAATATTTATTACATGATATTAAAAAAATGACGTTTCAATAAACTGCTTTACAAGAAATTTTCGTAAACAATTAGCAAGACATTTGAGTACAATGATAGCGTTGAGGCTGCGTAATACTAATTCCATACAGAAATACTTCAAAAGCTTCAATATGAAGGAATACTTTGATTGGACTCCAGAGTAAAACTAATTTTTAAGCCTGAATATTTGACAGAAATAAAAGCAATGGAAGTCATTAATTTATTATCAGTTTCGTATTATTTCTTCCACGTTTTAGTTTATATGAACAGTTACGATATACTGGAGTTCATTTGAAACAAAGTTAAGATTATGGCGCGCGACTTGGATAAATTGTTGATTACAGTTATAAGACACGTGCTTAAGTCATAAATTGGACTAATGATCTTTTTCCTAAGGCGTGCACAACAAGAAAAAAAAAAAAAAAAGGAAAATTTCATACATGCACAAATCATACGACTGTGTAAATTTTGTACAGGAAAATAAAGAGCGACATTTAAATCTCGTTTATGTTATTTACGGCTGACATATTTGCGTGCATTGACACAGTAAAGATTTAGAGTTGGAAAGAGAATTTAAATTAGTACAGAACCAATTTCTTTCTCTTTCCTTCTCAATCATGCTTCTACTTTCGTGCCGGCATTCCATATCACTATTCGACCAATTACAGTTCCAGAGCGGTACACCTGCACGTTTACCTCCAGGTGAGTAAGGGACAGAGTGGGTGTAGCTAGGTGTTGCGGCCTACTCAGCTCTACTACTAGTGAATAACGATCGTTATCGCGAAACACAGCTTTAGGGTAGATGCATGGAGAGAGAGATGGTTGGTGGCATGCACGATGGGAGACTTAGATGCTCTCTTTGTCATTCTTTCTTCCCCACCTTGCACTCGAGGGTTGCATTACTTCCTAATCTTTGTAGCTTTTGTTCTGACTGTCAGTTCGGTAAAAATACCGAAGCACGTGTTTAATGTTTTGTTTGTGTTAAGAAAATTAAATGCCACAGTTGATGTGCAAACTGTTTGTCTTCTGGATTCCCTTTTACATTTATTTTTATTTATTTATTATTTTTTTTTTTCGAAATGGGTGGGAAATGTTGAACTTAATCACAAAGAAAGGTTGTTAGGAGATATTTAAACTACTCGTCAATGTGCATAAATATTAGTCTGGGTTGATGATTTCAAGATATGCCTGACATCCATCCTAGATAAACGATGAATTCCGTCCAGCCCCCCCCCCCCACACACACACCACATTTACTGTAGAGAAAAAACAATGGATAGTATACTAACACAATGACATGGCATCCAACTTCAGACAACACGCCCTCTTTACGAATTACGAGGTGATACATTTTAACTGCGTTTACAAACACAGTCATGTTCCCCAATGTGAAATATCACATTGGGGAACATTACTGTGACATATTTGCGTGCATTGACACAGTAAAGATTTAGAGTTAGAAAGAGAATTTAAATTAGTACAGAACCAATTTCTTTCTCTTTCCTTCTCAATCATAAAGTTTTATTTATTTAGTCGATAAGAATTGTGCATGTTTTCCTAATGTGCCTAACTCAGTTAGGAATAGGGATATTTATTTCTTTAGGTGATAAACGTATTACACTTAAATGATGTCATGATAGGATAGTTAAATTCATTTTATGGACTAAAAATCATACCATCTCTGTAAGCATTGCTATCCTATATATTGCTTAAATAAATAACATTTATTTCAGCATAAAGGACAGATATATCCAGTGGTGAGCTATAAGGGGCTCGCTCGAGCCCTTTGTTAAATTTTTCTCAAATCTGCGAGCCCCTTGTTCTTCTTGTTTACTTTTTTATTTTTTCAAAAAAAACAAAACAAAACAAAACATCATTTTTTGAAATATATTAAGCGACAAACTCATTCGGTAACCTAACAAAGTGATTTTATTAAATAAAATCACTTTGTTTTACAAATTTTACCATTTTACAAATAAGAATTCGTTTTTGGTAATCGTATATAAATAAATAGGGCTATAAAATAATGCCCCTTGATTGGTACCGTTGATTATCACTTGAAGTATAAAAACAAAGAGATATATAACGTACTTTAATATTATTGTTTTTAGATAACATTTATTTATTATTTATAGATTGTTTGTCATAAAACCTTTTATCGCAAGCAAAAGAAATTTATTTTGTTTATAAAAAAATGTGGACTATTTCATATGTGCGATTATAAAAGATTTCATTCTTATTATATTTTGATAGTAAAAAAAAATGTTTGATAATAAAAAAAAAGTATGAAGGGACAACCTTTACAGATTGTCGCTTCATACTTTTTGATTAGCATTTGTACACAAGCTGTATTAATAAAAGTTTAACAACGGGCTCGCATCATCGAGCCCGTTGTTAAAATTTCCATAGCTCACCACTGGATATATCCGAAAACAGTTATGTCATTAAAAAAAATATATTATCATATAAAAATGAATATTTATTTTTTATTTTTATCTAGTCACTGTCGACTTATATCTACACCAGCTATTATCTTTCTCCGGTTATTTACTTTATTATTGGGATTTTCCCGTGAAGCAATAACACTTATCAACCACTTATTACACTAAATTTATTACCTTTTTTCAAGTACCGCTTATCAAGTTTGTAACCATCTTAAATAGACGTACTATGAATTAGAACATTATTTATACCGGATAATTTTATGGTGATGGTTTAAATCAAAGTAATAAATATGGAATACTATAAAGAAGTCAATGCTTTTCTGTCCCTAAAACATCTGTAAAACACTAGCGATTATAGACCTGCTTTTTCTAATTTGTTACGCTGTGAATAGGAAAGCCTAAAAAAATAATGAACGGTAATTATTTTCAATGCACAAGAGCAAAATGATGAAACTCTGCACTGATAAGTGTCTTGCGAAAAGGAAATGAGAGAGCAGAGAGAGGGAGTAGAGGTTCGCTGCATCTTACGACAAGCTTCGATCGACCTCCAACCGCACACACACACTTTTTTGCGAGGTCGATGCTCCTCCTACATCCAAGCTGAACTCCCTCCTCCGCTCCTTTCTCTTCCCCCTCCCTGTAGGTTCTGAAGTATCATTTCCATGACAAAAGATTCGGGGATGGGGAAACGATGAATGAGGCAATTTCGTCATTTCTATCAGGCACCCCCCCCCAAGGCCATCATGATTGTCCCTAAACCCACCTCCCCCCTCAATGATCGTCTATAAGTTAATCTTTCTGATTAATATCGAAGTAAATTCAGAGGCCTTGTACAGTCAGAACGATGCCTCTAGAAACAGAACGATCGGTTGCTATAATAACGTCAAAATGCGATCAACTTTGGCATCCGTTTCTGATAAAGGATTACGAAAACAGGCGCTTAAAAAAGAGAAAAGTGACGGTACATCTGGAAGTGCTCTATACTAATCACTTTCAAGGCTTTGTTTGCTTTACTTCATTTAGAATATGGTTGAAAAAAGTTCAACATCTGGGAAAACAACATCTGTAAGGCAAGTAAAGAATAAGATGGATTACTGCTTTCTTTTTTAGCCTTGTAAAGTATCCATTACATTCAACAAGAAACATCACCGGGTGAATATTCTCGGGTTAAGAAGCTTTGTTAGATTCTCCATTTAATCAAAGCTTATTTTATTATTATTAAAACGAAACCGGTATTATTGCATTCGCTAAAGTAGGGTTGTCCCCCAAACACTTAAAATATAAAATAAAGGGGGCTTTGAAGTGCAAACCGACTTCGGAACGTAGCGTATTAGCATTTCCCAAAATATTATAAAACCTTACCTTGAATAGTCGAAGTCTCAATTCTTCGTAACGGAATACTATTTCACTCATAAGCAAAACGCCGGTGAATAGCTCGCTCCTAACAAATGCACTCCAGCTGTTCGGTTGGACCAACTCATTAGTTAACCCTCTTCTCAAAAACAAAACACCATGAGGTAAATTTCAGTCCAACGCCGTTTTTCTCCCACCCGAAACATCTCCCTTTAACATATGCAGTTGTGGACATCACTCGATTCCTTGTATTCGCTCCCCATAACCAGCCGACTTAGTACGATTCTCCCGGTCGATGGTGCGCGTGCCTATCGCTACCCAGGAAACACGACGCAACAGAGGTGGAATCATCGGATCAGTCCATTAGGTTTACACAGGAGGGTGAAGGTGACGTCTGAGGGCTATAATTTCCTTGAAGTTTATCTCCTAGTATTTTTTACTGTTTTTATCTCCGGATTTAATGTGTGTGTACTAGTTTCATTTCTGTACATTGTCAGCTAAATCGATAAGCTCATAGAAGCTTCAATTGAATACTTTTGTTAGGAAAAGCTTAAATATATTGGTTACCAAATCAACAGTTCTGGTAATAGAAAAGAGTGATTTCTGAAACAGCAATTAAATAATGACCTCATGCATATTTAGTTCGTATTAGTCAACTGAAAAGTGTGGGAAAGAATACAAAAACGAAGTGTTAACATGAGTTGTTATTTGAATATCGATCAGGAAATGGCTAAGATTCGCACTGTGGTGAATGTACGGAAATATTATTTACCAAATAATTGCAGAAAAATTAAAATCCCTCTGGGTAATTCTCAATGAAAACCATACAAGACTGCGAAATCGAATCTGGGAAACTCATAGAATTTCTTATATATGACAGAATAATTTTAAACAAAAAGATTATAATGTACTTAAAACATTCATAGGATCCACTAGTTCACTGTTGAACTGTTGACTTTCTGAATCTAGAAAGAGAGAGAGAGAGAGAGAATAAAGTTTTTCCCATTAATACACAGTTTTCATATGGACGAGATAATCAAAACGTGACAAAAATGACCTTTTTTAGAAAAAGGCTGACTGATGCATCTTCTAAGTTCAATACTGCAAAATCTTTTATGGAAGAACTGAACCTTACAATTTTCTCAAACGTTGGACTTGAACCTCAGAAACTGTAATCAGCCAGATTAAAGCTGAGCAAGATTAAGAAACCACTTTACCTACGTCATATATTTAAATAACACCGCTAATTGAGTATGTGAGGATTACCGCTTGGCGGATCATCTCAAAAGATATCCTCAAGTTTTAGGAGACTTTGAACTTTTCTCCCTTCACTGTCACAAAGTGTACAGAACTTTAAACTCTGTTTGTATTCAGTGAAAATTTATAAATTACAAATTTCCATAGCACCATGTATTGATATCATACATATATAATAATTGGATTTGTATTCAGTAACTTTTCGAAACTTTAATGAATTAAAAAAATAGTGTGCTTTTTTCTTCAAAGAATGCACTCCCCCCCCCGTGAAAGAGTTTAAAGGCCTTTAATCTCTTTCACAGGCGACGTTGTTCTAGCGATATCCCCCCCCCCCCCATACACACACACAACATCACATTTTAAGACTGTTGCCTCTAAAGTGTGACATCACTTCAGAATGACTCATTGTAAGGAATACCTTTTAAACCCGTTACTTTTAATATATATATACCTTTAATATATGTCAATCCGTACCTATGTATATGAGTACAGATTGACAGACAGATGGCCGCTTATAGGATGCAAATCGCACCTAAATGTTAAAGTTATAACAATAAGAAAACAATGGGGAGAATTTATATTTTATTAAAAACAAGTATGGAAATAATCCATTCAAAGTATAAATCACAGCGGCATTTTCATAATATAAAGATGCTTTATGGCCTATCGACCTAACCATAATTATTTATTTATTGAAATAATTATTAAGCAATAACGTAGCTCTTTATCGTGACACTAGCACGTTTCGTAAAGTGTTTTAATTCTGTACAAAAAAGAAAAAAGAAAAAAGAAAACTTGTGCAACCTCCTGAAACGTTTGATAACTTTTAGTAACGATCCTTTTATCAATGGATTGACATACAGAAGGATAAAGAGACATTAATTATTCACATTTGACGTCATGTGACGCCGTATGGTCACTCCCATACTTCATAGGGTTTTGGGAGTGAAGTCTTTTGCTTGAAGAAGTGGGGTCACAGAATCCTTTTCCATAAAGAGTTAGGACAATAGCAAATATCTATGCCTATAGCAGGATTCGAATTGGCAGCATCTTAGGCTGAAGGTGGATACGCTAACCAGAAGGGGGCGCTAAAGAGTAATTTGATGCTAATTTCTTCATCACTTTTTTTGTCCGATTGTTGGAGGGGGGGGGGGGCTATAAACTTACGCCAAAAATTTGCGACAGCTCAAAACATCAATGATGTTTGGTACTTACTGAAAAATTAAGTATGTTATGAAAAACGTCACTTCGCAGCAGTGACGTCAGCAAATGCACTAATGTTATGAAACACTCAATATGATCGGAATGGAAAACGAAACTTATCACTATTATTATCACTTCCACATACTTTGAAATGCTAATTTTACTAACATCCTTCAAATTGAGGGTATAATTCCTTATAATTTCAATATTAAAGATTAGTACTCAATACTGTAAGTAGCAAATTCAGAGACAGCATCAGAATTAGGCATGTCATCGGCTGCCGTTTATTATAGGTAGTTTTTTTATTTATTTTTTTTATAAATCTGGCAAATCATTTCACATTGATTGACCTATTATTTAAGAGGGAAATGTGTATTAGAAACAGTTAATGTAGTGAGCTTCAGGGTTCGTCAATAGAAAACCGTTAAACTCGTTAGATAAATAGTTCAACGAAATGAAGTCATTCAGAGTTGCTTGACATTACAAAAATATGCTGACTTCCTTCCTTCTGACAACCTACATATAAGCAAGTGAATACAACGGTCACCGCATCTAAAAATTAAGGAATGAAAAAAAAAACAAAAAAAAAACAGTCATTATCTTTAAAATGACTAATGACATGAACTCTTCGATAAACAATTTTAGTGGATTTTTGATCTTTGCAATCTTCTCAAAGAATGAAAACAAAGTTGAGTTTTATCAGCAACCACAAGTTAGTAAGACGATTGCATTACAATATGTCATCACTGGAATAGAAAATTAATTTAATCTGAATATTTCACATAAAATAGATAAGTAAATAAATAAATATTTGTAGTCTACTAAGATAGATCTATAAAATCTGGATTTTCTCAAATATTCTTAAGAAGAACCTATATATCTTTTTATGTAACATATCAGTTCGTTGAAAAATTATGCAACATTAGTTGCAATTATATGCTTATTAAATTAGAATAAAAAAAACTAGCAATAGCAATATAATGCGAAAGAACAAAAATACGTCTCAACATTGTCAGTTTTGCAATTGCAATATTTTAACGGTAGAGTTAAAATGGCAGTCTTACTTGATATACAGTAAACAGGTATATCAATTAATAATAATTTGCCATTGCAGAATCTCTTTGCCCAACATAATAGTTTGTTTTAATAAAAAGTTAAACCTTTTTAAAAGGAAAGATTAATAAGGTTAAATTACTTTAAAAGTTTTAAAATATTAAAAAAAGATGCTTGATGTTACTGATATAATAGAAGAATTTTGTTATTTCTAGCACAAGATACGAAAATACCCAAAGTAGAACTGCAAACTGAATATTTAACTTTTCATTGTTTATTTCATAAAAAAATGATATTCCTTACCTTCGTAGCAAATCTATTGTACTTCGGCTGTACATTGGACTATTTCGGGATGACGTCAATTCGCGTTTTATGCGACTTCCTGCAAGATATTTTAATAAAATATATTTTCCGCTACACAAAAGAGCAGCGGTAGCAGCGCCACATCTCATAAGTTGTTTTCTTACACAGGAACATAAAAAGAAATTACATTAAATTTTATTTCGGAATGTTTGTATTGTACCATAAGCATTTTGATGCAGTGTTTCAAGAGACACATATTTTACTCGTTATAGAATCCATTTGAGTACGTACATCATTTTTTTTTTATCATACAATATGAGTCATCAGGTTGGAAAAACCTGAGTGATCGTAATTGCTAACGGTCACATTAATGGCTAATGTTATGTCTTTTGATCCTCTTGACGCCAACTTCGACGAGTTCTCACGCCATAGAATAAAGCAAATGTTATTATTGTCAGAGTTGGTAATTGAGAAGATAAAATTGCAGCGATTATTAAGATAGAAAAAAAAAAAAAATAGTTAGAGGATCGCTGCAATTCAAAGTACATATCCATGCTCAGTTTTCTATTATTATCATAATTTCAGTGTTTAATTGACTATTGCATTAACAGAAAAATATATAAAATAAATAAAGAATACATTTAGAATCAAAAGGAAATAAGATTAATAAAAATCTTTAGATGATCGCTATATATGATTATTTTAAAAAATTGTGTGTGCGTGTGTGTGTGTGTGTGTGTGTGTGTGTGTGTGTGTGTGTGTGTGTGTGTGTGTGTGTGTGTGTGTGTGTGTGTGTGTGTGTGTGTGTGGAGATAAACCTCCGTATGAGACTGGCTAACTCACCTTCGGATAACAAACTATTCTTATTGGTAAGAACCTTCAACTACCCATTCCACTTGATTTTTTAAATTTTTTTTTTATGATAGCTCTACTACTTTTCAACTGCTCTGATTCAACGGGTAGTATTCGAGTTATTTCCTCGAATTGTCCGTCCAGCTTTTCTCTTTATACTAAAGCTCGAAACAGTTGCAAATAAATTATTAACATACACTGCTTGGAAAGAAGTTAACGGACACTATAGTGAGGAACAACAGTCATGGCGCCCCCTTAATAAGATGAAGGACTTCCTTTCGCTGCGATGACTGCAGCAATCCTAGGACATACTTTCTACAAGCATGCAATAGCGATCATGGGAATGTTGGACCATTCTTCCTATAAGCATGTAATGAGGTCCTGGATCATTGAGTGCAGACATCCCTTGACTTCACCGGCGCTCCAGTTCATCCCATAGATGTTCCATAGGGATGAGATCAGGGTTCTATGGAGTGTCAAGTGTGGTGACGTCCATGTCCAAAAACCATGGAGTTACAGCAGCAACCTTATGGCAAGGTGTGTCTTGCTGAAAGAGACAATGGCACTTCCGTAGAAACTAGAGGGCATTGCATTGTCCAGAATGTTCAAATACTTCTCGGAGTTCGATATTCGTGGCATCACAAACCGAGGTCCAAGGCCAAACCAGGAAAAAGAGAATCATACCATCACACTGCCACCTCATAATTTCATAGTTGGTGTTACGCACTCTGGTAAAAGACGTACACCGGGTATCTGCCACAGTTCATCTGCTCGGTAGAGGGGTAGCGTGATTCGTCGCTCCATAACACAGCTTCCAAAGTTGTCCCACTGTACACACTCTTTGCACCACTGAAGATTACCGCATGTTGGTTCGGGTAATCTGTGGATGTACCATGAAAAACCATGTTGTGAGCTTCGGTTCTCAATGTTTTTTTGTGCAGATTTGTTCTAGTCGATGCCGGGAATTCCACATTCAACGTGTCGGTCGACGATTGTTGATCGGGAATTGCACAATTTGCCGAACAGATAGGCCTTCAAAATGGCATCCTATCACTGCGCCTCTTTCAAACTCCGTTAGTTCCCTTCTCGTAGCCATTTCACCCGGACACAGTTGCACTGACTTGAGAGCATCATATTCCTCCAATCTATACCGGCTATAAACATAACTCGCTATATGGCACTTTGCACATAGCGGTATCCGTTGATTTCTTTCCAAGCAGTGTGCGTTCTCCTGTCATTCCAAACGCATAACATTTAGTAACTTCTCTGATTTTTCATTAGAATGAGATCAGAAGAATTTTGTCTCAACTGGATACCAAAAAGGCTTCTGGTTGATGGCAGTTCTCTGATTTCTTCAAATCAATAAATTCGAAACAAAACTAATTATGGATATGTGAATGTTCTGAATGTTTGTGCGTGCTGAGTTGATTCCTTTTCTTTGTTCTAGAGGTAAATCCCTATTTAATCAGTTTAGAAATTAGCCCGCACTCAACCTTTTCTGAGAAAGAGATAAATCTCCCCTTCCCCATCTTTCCTTATATGCTAGGCTTAGAGGCCTGCCACGGCCTAATAACTTGTTTGAATCATAATTAATGCTCTAATTGAGCAGTTAATCCTATCTCCATAATGCATTCTAGCAGTCAGTTACCTGTGTGTTAATCTATCCGGTTTGCCTGTTTTACAGAATGAAAATCCAGATTTCCCGGGAGGAAAACACTTCCATCCTCGTATGAGACTGGTTAACTCACCTTTATTTGAAAAGCCCATCTTCGAAACTGACTGAGTTCCTTGCTACAAATCTAGTATAACTGTAAAAGCATTGATCGTGTTTGGCAGAAAAGTCTACTAAATAAGCACCATTATATGGTCATCCTCCTCGACTTGTTTCTCAAACTTTGTAACCACTTTTTGGAGATAGTCACAAGGCTTCATTATTTCGCTGTTCTGTTCTTTCTATAAATTAGCAATCATCTCTTTTTAACTGTAAATGTAATTCTCAGTTTGGCTGATAAAAGTATACACCACACTACTCTTTTCTCGTTCGATAAACATTACAATACATAAATCACCGAACGTTCTAAAATATCTACTACAATCCTGAAGTTCTGATTTTCAAGTCTTTCTTCAAGGAAGTTTGATAATTCTGCTAATATCAATGCTCGAAAAAACAATCGTATCTTATTTTCTTGCGGAAATACTGATTTTATTCCAGTCTGATTTTTAATAACACCTAAATTTCTTAATGTACAGTCAAAGCTAGATTTCTCTTCTTGGGATAGATGTTTATAATTTAATATTTATTTAGGAATAAGACTGTTAAGCTCCTTATCCTACAAGTATGATTGCGAAAGCCAATCTGGTCAGGTCGTAGTAGTAACCCGAAGTACTCAGGATTATATTATTATTAAAACGACCTGTTTCTCACCACTAAATTCGATCTTTTTCGCATCGACATTCAATTTTTGTTGCTTGCATTTTCTGAAGATATTTTCATGAGCGCTATTCATCCGAATTAGCATCGGTAATAATAAAATATGTTTCAAAACTATCGCACACTTCTTCGCCATCCTTTCTGACATTGTTATCCTTTGGAACAGTCTCATCTGTTATTTAAATTTTACTTATTAAATAAATAAGTAAAATTAAATTAAAAAAAATTAAACATAAAAGTTTACAGAAGTAAAAAGTAAAATTTATCAGCAAAATGCGATCAATTTTTTTCTTTAAATTGGGAACATTGACAATAAAAAAAAAACAGCAAAAAAATCGATTTATTCTTAATATGCGTTTGATTATAGTGGTATTGGCGTTGCCAAATACAGATTTTTTTAACATTAATGAATACATATAAGCAGAATAATCTGAAAATTATTTAATTAGAGGAGAAAAAAAACCCGATAAGTTTAATAAATAGACTGAATTATCTATAATTATTTCATTCAGTTCCTCAAGCACGTATTCAGCACCCCCCCGCAAAAAATTATAATGTGATCTTACATAATATACATACGCCTAAAGCTGAATGTTGTCTTACAATGTCTGATCAGACATTTTAGCAAAGGGAAGGCAAGGAAGAAGAAAAATAAAATAATAATAGATGAGCTTCTGTTCCTCTTCGTTTCCGATCTGTCGGAAACGATTTTAGGGGCTATGTCCTTAAGTTCGAGTACTATGCCCTGATATAAGCATACATTATCGTCACGGTAATGTTATTATGTGTTATGGTCTGACGCATTTGCGATACCTTTACATGAGTGGTCTAGTATATGGCCGAAGAGGAAAAACAAAAAATATTAACATCCATTTCTTTGATTGCCTGTAAAAGGATATTTTGTTTATGAAAATATTGTATTAGCGTGTTTTAATTTATATATTTTCCAGATTTATTTATTTTATTTATTTATTTAGTGTGTGCGTGTGGAATAAATGGCTCTTTTTATTGTTAAATTAAAAAAAAGAAAAAAGAAAAAAAGAAACTACTTCGTCCTACTCTTGAGCACTCCACCTTTTGCACAAAAATACACAAACGTTACAAATCTATCGATTGTCATTACATTAAAAAAAAAAAAAAATCTCATCATAGCATCGGTACAAGATCTCCGACGCACATCCCATTTTACTAGTCAGGGACGTACTGACCAGGAGGGATACGGTAATTACAAACATATTTTATAATATAAAATAGTGGATTCCTGGGTAGTCGTGTGAATGGACCGAAATATCTGCCACTTTTCTTAAGCGTTATTTTATTCAGAAAATATAAATATGTTTCTCATATGAATGCGTTTGGTAAATGCGGTGAAAGACATAATGTATATGACAATGTAATGACCGAACTTGGGTAGTGGCCCACAACAACGACAGTAACGTCATATCCCTCCACTATTCAGCATTTATGTTTACTTTGTGAGTAACTTAAATTCATTTATGGTTGCTAAATAATAATCATAATAATAATTATTATTATTACCCAATCCATTACAATCTTACCCAACTTCCAGGGATGCCCCCCTCTAACCAAGTGCTGAAATATTTCCTTTGTATTAATCCTATAAATCCCTTAGTTAGTTATTTCCATGTGACGTCACTGGACGCAGTATGGTCACTCCCGTACCTCATAGAGATTTGGGAATGAAGCCTTCTGCAAGAAGTGGTAAGTTTGCAGCTGCCCTTTCCTCAACCGCGACCGTCTCTAGGATACGGTAGTTGGCTTTATGCTTCCCGGTGTGTCCTATGTCTGTAGACGCGTGTGTTCAAGGGACGGTTTGTCTATTCTGGGAGATAAAAAACCCGAGTTTCCGAATTAAAAAAAAAAAACCTATCAACGTATGAGACGGTCAGGTTCCTCACGTCACTGACGGGTATCGTACCCAGGTCTTTCCGACCAAAGAGCTTACGGAGTTAAGAAGGCTCACTACCGGTGGTACTGCTATTGAAAATTGTAAATTCTGCAAAAACTGCATGTCATGCTGTTGTCAGGTTTTAACTAAATTTAATTTACACATATTAACATACAGGTCCGTGTTTTTAATATAACAGACTGAGAAATTCTTACACAGTCATATCTTGGATCGTTCATTAATATCATGAGAAAAAGACTTAATAATTTATTATTTAAAAAAAAAGGAGGATATTCTTAATAAATTAGCATCAAAATGCAGTTTTAAAAAATAAATTATAATATATATTTATAATACGTACTAATATTTATCATATGTATAACTCATGTTAATCATGCTACTGTAAAGTGAAAAAGACTTAATTGGTGAGCTTAATGAATTAGCATCAAAAATCAATTTTTTTTAAATGTTTTATAATATAAAAGAATGAGTTCGTGGACCGTTCTCAAGTAATTTTCCCGAGTCTATTTTGGTCACAAGTCCATGTCTGTGTCTAGTTACAGTGGTTGTCGTTTGGATCTGCAGAATTTATTCCTTGACTGGACAGAGCCGAGACCTTGGATCTTTCATATGCAATGTCTCTAACGTGCTACGGATTTTCTTTTTTTGTCCGTAATGTGGGCCATTACGATCACACCAAAGGCGGTAAACATACGAGTACTTCAGGCAGCCACACCTAAGGGCATTGTGGTTTGTGAATTGACGTGTTTAGAAAAATTTTGTCGCTAGATATAAACCACCACTCTCCTGTTTATCAGAAGCCTGAAGGCCAAATGAAAAAAAAAAAAAAACAACACCTTGTCTCTTACTTAAAATGACAGTCGAGCCTTATGGTCCACTTCATGGCTGTTGGGTTAAACTTCTTCCCTATACTATGTTTTCACCTCTTCCTGATCATGATGGAACAATGACACCATCTCCTAAAGATAAGGAAGCCCTCTTGATATCAGTTTCTCCTATAATTCTTGTTTAGACAGTCAAGGCAAATCTCCTCTCACTGTTCCACAAACTGATCTTTCGTCAAAAGAACATCAGAAAAATATTCAATATCAATACTCGATCCTAAGTTGTCCCACCCATGGAATATCCCTCGAATTGTAATAAGAGCTTGCGCACCAGAACTAATACCCACCCTATATCGTATTTCCTTTACACCATGGAAACAAAGTTTTATCCAGCTTATTCCTAAAAAAAAGGAGATAATGATCAGTATCAAACAATTGCCCCGGTACTCCCCAATACTCTCAAAAGTAAAAGTAGAAGGTCATCAACAGCAAGCTTCTTCACTACATAGACTGATCAGTTAATTAGCGATTACCAATATGGATTCCGCCATTTTGCTTCTACAGCAGTCCTCCTCACGAACCATATCCATCTTTGGACACAAGCCATGGAAAGATTTGAAAAATCTCGTGATCGTTTTTGATATTTCCAAAGCATATGATCGAGCCTGGCATCGCGGCCTTCGTTCCTAGTTGCCATCTTATGGTTTTCCTTTTATTAGTTTTCTTCTGGTTGTTCACTGCGTCTAACGACGGATGGTTCACTCTGATTTTTCCGCCAATGCCAGAGTATCCCAAGGCTGCTGTGCTTTTTGCCAAGTCTTTCTTCTATACATCTTCTCTCATAACGTCCACTGTTTTGCTGATGACACTACTCCATTCCTTTCGTCATTCAACCTTGACTCAAGCTTCAAGATCTTCTATGGCCAACGTATTAAACACTGATCTTCCAGCCATTCTCATGTAGGTGAAAATAATTGAATAATTTCATAATGCTATAAAATACAATCCTTCATTATTTCCTAGAAGATAGATCATGCCTCACTCTCCCTCAACTAAGAGCCGTTTTCTCTTCTTGAGTTGACTCCTACAGTACATCTAGACTATCCTGATAAAACAGAATAGCAGTCAAAAAAAGTTTGGTATTATTTTCCGTTCTGAACATTACTTTTCTGCTCAACTCCTGACACTTTATAAATCCCAGTTCTGTCCAACCTTAGAATGTTGTTCTAACATCTAGAGTGACACACTAAAGATCTCCCTTAGATTGTATCCAGAAGAGAGCTCTTCGCTTAATACAATCCCCATTTCTCTCTCTCTCTCTCTCTCTCTCTCTCTCTCTCCGTGTCTCCCTTTAATCGCTTTCCCATAGCACCTCTGTTTTCTATGGAAGCCAACTTGGAAGGAATAGTGGAGTCCAGTTCAATGGGCTCCACTATTCCTCCACTTTCCTCTCGTTGCACGAATAAGAGCAGCTATACATAACTCTTAGATTACCCATTACACGCTGTAATTATATAGTATAAGATTACAATTCTTCATGGGAAGAATTTCAGTAAAAATTTTAAAAAAATAATAATTGAAAAATAGAATATTACAGAGAGGCAGGCAGAGAGAGATAGACTGTTTCTCCACATCAACCTATAAAAAGTAATATAAAAATCAAATATTCAGACTACTAAAATCGTAAAATTCTCGTTAAAACTAACATTATTTCTATAGATAGTTATAAAAAGGATTCTTAAATTCTAACTCATTTAATCTAGTACACAAAGAACCTTTATAGTTTTTTTTTTTCCTTTCAACTAAAGGTGAGTTGCCGGTCTCATACAGAGATATAGAATCCCCGTAGCTCAGTCGCTACAGACGAAGTTATTTGGTCTGAAAGATCTTGGGTCGATTCCCGTCTAGCAACCTGTATGAAGTATTTTCGACTAAAAGTGATAATAAGGGGGGAGGGGAAGAGTTTTCCTCCCGGAAACTCTAGTTTTTCATCCTTCAAAAAGGCAAACTAGCACTTCAGGGAATGATGGTGGCCTGCCCTGTCCCCTGTATAGGAAGTAGTACCTTCTGACCAATACCTTATCTTGGATCCAAATGCCAATGCTGGTATCCTTGAAACTCCAATACACTGACAACAGCAACATACAAAGATAACACAGTTTTTCCTACCAGAAACTCAGGTTTTCTTTTCACAAAAAGGGAAAGACAAATGTTGGCAAATGAGTCAGCACACCCAGTTAACAGAATAAACTGCCCACCCCTAGCTATAGTTGCTAATTCGACCGTAATTCCATACAGACCCATCAGTATCAACCACTGTTTTTGCACTGTCCGACCACAGATACGAGAACCTCAGTTGGCACATTGCCAAGAAGAGTCAATTCATGTTGAAGGGGAGGAAGAAATGAAGGACGTACGAATTGGTCACCAACAAAAGAAATGACTTGCTTTATACGTAAAATTTTCCGACTGTTGTATAAGCAAAACAGTTACCACTTTAAAAACTACAATATTCATAAAAGATAAGTTAATTTCCGAGAAGTTAATAAACAACTCATCCCACAATATGGATTGATTACCCTATTATCGAAATGGATTCTTCTTCTTGAGGAGAAGTGTCGATGGGTCTCGCATCTGTGGGCGTACAGTTAAGTATAAATCGTGACTCTACTGTTGAGTGTTGATTGCAGTTTTCTACAGCGTTTAAAACATGAAAATGATTTGTCTTTTCGTCATGAAATAGTACGCTTCAATAAAAAGTCTATTTTATTAAGTTATTTTTAGAAACTATATTTTTATCTTACAAAATATATTTTTGTAAAAAATTTTTTAAGTTAACTCATGAAAATTTTATTTAAAATGAAGATTTTTAAACAAAAATCTAAAATTTATTAAGACACCTTTCTTTAAAAAAAATAAGTTTATATTTATTTTATAATGCAAAGGGTTTAACTGAGCAAGGCAGATCAGAACGAGACTTCCAGGGTAACGGATGGCAATGCTGTAGTAGCCAATGAAGTTTTAACTGAGGCTCGGCTATTGCCGTTACCCAGCCATGACTAGAGCTCAAAAACATCCCATCCACACATTTTCTTCAATCAGATGAAGGGATAAAGAGTCAAGGACTCAGTCCATCCCCCCCCCCAAAAAAAACCCATTTAACTGTAATGAAGAGATCTGCGTTATACATCGAGTTGAACTATTGAGACATCTTAAAACAGTATTTTTTAATATTAATATGAGATTTATTACTATGAAAATTGTTTAAATATTGAAATGAAAATGAATGCTTTTAAAAAAAAAAGTAAAAATGTAAAATTTATTGACACCTTTTTTTTTGCGTTATCTATAATGCCATAAACGAAGCCCTTTGGTCGGAAAGAGCAGGGTTCGGTTCCCGTCCATGACGTGAGGAACCTTTATCAGGTCTTTTCGACTAAAAGTAGTTAGCGGTCTCATACGGTGGTAGAGGCCGGCGTTCTCCCCGGAAACGCGGGTTTTTCATTCCTCAAAACAGGCAAATCGGCCCCGTGAACACACGTCTATAGTGATAAATAGTTAGGGCGAGGAAGGCAACTGGGAACCACCTTGTTTCATAATCATTCCCTGGTAAAATAGCATATTGCTATTCAACCAAACCATAAGGTTGAGGACTGAAACAACTATAATGTCAAGATATAATAAACAGTTGAATTTATCTCTCTTTCCTACATCAAGATTTAAGATTATCTTTTAGTTATTTAGTACAAAATTGATTGTGGGATCAATATGGAGAGTGACTTTTCGTATGGAGAGTGATTGGGATGCATTTTGTAAGAGTGTGGTGAACGCGGAGACAGTGAACATGTTTAAGGCGCGGTATGATAAACTATGTGTGTCACAGTGGAACCTGCAACAATAATAATAATAATAACTGTTTATTATAATAATAATAATAATAATAATAATAATAATAATAATAATAATAATAATAATAATAATAATAATAATAATAATAATAATAATAAAAGCGCCTCCGTAACTTAGTCGGTATAGACGAAGCCTTTTGGTCGGAAAGACGTGGGTTTGGATTCCGTACATGACGTGAGGAATCTCTATCTGGTCACTTACGACTAAAGGTGAGTTAGTCGGTCTCATACGGCGGTTAGCGGGTTTTTTCACCTGGAAACTCGGGGTTTTCGTCCCTCAGAAAGAAGAGGAACTCAGAACTCTTCTTTCTTTGGGGAGAAAAAATAACTTCCTAATTCACCACTTCAAAATGATTTCAGATCAGAATAAAAAGTATATATCTTGTCAGGAATGCTCCCAGCTTTAAAGACTCAAACTCACTTTCAGAGATCGATGATTGTGGGTGATCACAAATTAAAGCATAGTTTTTAGCTACTGAAGGTGGAACAGATAAAATGAAGAATGACTTCAAAACAGCAGAAATAGCTATTAGACTAAGGTGTAAAGTAATTTTACGTGCCCAAAGATCTTATTTCTAAAGTCATTCTCAGTTAGAAGTGCTGTATAATCATGGGGTTCAAATCGCACCAAAAGTACTGAATTATGAGTACTTGAAGGGAGGGATAGCAGGAAAGCCATCCCAATCAACACTCCAGTAGTCCACACATAGCAGATACACGTACTTTGTCATTATACTCGTGAACATGTTACTGACGTTTCCAGTAAAGGGTACTTGAATATACTGCACGGGTTTTGCAATGGCAAAGCGACTTCTACCGTTGAGAAATAACGGCAAAAATTTCCAGGACGAAGAGAATGTGACTTACTTCGGAGTGTGTCACTGACAATAAATTAGGGAAAAAAAAAAAAAAACCACTTAAATGACGCTCACGCCTACGTGCCCGAAGTATTTCTTCCATTTGCATGTCCCGCGCATGACAGTCTATAAAACGTTGAAGAGCTGTATCCATAGGAATGAGTACATCATCCATATATCAAAGCCAATATCAAGAATGGTTGAATGCACTTCGTCATTTATAGTACGACATTTTGTTCACAGGGGACGCAGAGTTTCATTATGATGGAGCCAACAATGCCAAAATCTTTCATGTCCGGACTTTTAACTATCCATGTGGAACTGCAGAAAATAATTTCAAACATCATTTTTCGATAAATGCCAGGTATTGCTCGCAAGCAGCTACTTGTATCATACATCTTCCAGCATTTAAAAAAAAAAAAAAAAAGCGTTTCTCTGAGAACACGATTATAGCTGTACTACTGGAACATCCCCATTTCACTAAGCACGTAATATAGTATCTGAAAGAGCAATTTGCTTCACTGATGAATTGGCCGTGGTGGGTCATACAAATTATCTGCTACGGCTGCATGTAACACTTGATGGATGAATGTAAGGTGGATACAAGAGATGAACTAATTCATTGAATTTTTGATATTGCAAGATGTATTAATGACAGTTCTCGGTACGGTCATACTTTCATAGTCGGATTAATAATGATGAGAACAATGATAACTATTTTTGAACATTTAGTAAGTTGAACACCATGAAAAGATCATGTAGGGGAAAAGGTTTAGGCATAAGCTATATATAAATAAAAATATAAAAACAGAGATACTGTATAAATTTATACCGTTATATATTGTCAATAAGATTTCATGAAATTTAAAAATATATCTTTGTAGTTATTTACTTTATTCTATAAAATGATAAGCTGAAATTGGAAACGGATGTGACGTCGGCTTGAAACGGATGTAGGCTGTAACGTTTTTATGTAACGTTTTTTTTATTTGAAACGTTTTGAAACTCAGGGGTTACCCTGAGTTTCGAGTCTTCAAAATTCGAGTCATCGGAATTCAAGGAGAACCGGCCTACCAGTTCGGGGGGGGGGGGGGGCGAAGCCCCTAGTTTACATATACATTAACATTTTATAAAAAATATAATATTTCATATTGAAGTTATTTTAAAATAATTATTTAACAGGTGTGAAAATAAACAATTGACAGATAAAGAAATCCAATACATTTAACAGAGACGCAGTAACAAAAGAATTTTTTTGTTAGTTGATTCAAAATCATGTCTATGTCAGTAAATATTGACTGGCATTTTTCAATAAATGAAAAATTATTTAAAGTAGTTTTAAATAATAAATATTTTTTAAAAAAATAATAGTAACATATTTAATAGATTAACGGGAATTTTTATTATGCGAATTTTAGAAGTTTTGTTTCATTTCCGTTTCTATGCAAGAAACGGAAATGAAAGTATTAGATACTTTCAAATAAATAATAATTAAAAAAAATCCCTTTACATAAGATTTATTGAGAACAAATGTAAATTTACTTCCTGTTTGTCGAGGGACGCCAACATTTCTCACTGGTTCAATCTTTTTTTTTTTTTCTCCCCTTCGGTAAGTCACGCAATAAATTAAAAAAAAAAAAAGAAATAAATAAATAAAACCGTTTGTTGTTAGAATTCTACTCCTAACTAAGAAATAGCACCGAATTATTTGCGTTTTTGCTTCTAATGACTTCGTTGCTCATAAAACGAGAGATTTCTCGCTCTGTGAATTTCACGTTCTTCCACTTTACTAATGACTTTGATAATTACCATATTTACACAAAGCATCAAATATGTTTCAACGATAAGTGTACACCAATAAAAGCGGCACTTGCATTTCGTGTTCTCACGCCACACTCTTCATTGCCGAGAGCAAAAATCGTGCCTCGTGTTCGCATCACGTAATTATTCATGTTCCAAGCGTGAGCCTGAAATAAAGACAGCATTGTTTGACTCTCGCAATGCGCTCACGTGTTTCTAGCTGCCAATGAATTATGCAAGTGAAACACTTTCTTTCATTATTTTTTCCCCAGTTTTTTTTTTTTTTAATGCTCCTTTCGGACAACCTCTGCTGATTGACATACGTATTTGCCTTCTTCATTGATCATACGAAACAGATAAAGCATGAAAGGTATGTTGAAATCCTTTTTTTTAATAATCTATTAAGTAGAGGATCATGTTTATGAACGCTAATAAAAAGATAACTCTTTACATTTCCGTTTTAGTTTGTTGCAATCGCTTTTAACCGATAACCAGCAGCCAGCAGAACACCCTATTGGCTCTGATGGGTTTTCGCAGATAATAAATTTTATATATTAAAAAAAAAAAAAAAAAAAAAAAAAACATTCAATTAACGATAATCTTTATATTGGGTTTGTTTTTCTGTAACGGATGTGACGTTTGCTTCTGACGGTCACATCCGCTTTATCGTGCCGTTATTTTTGTCTTCAGCTATCAAAACAGCTAAAAGAAGTACATTTGACCAATGTCCTAAACTTGGTCTTGCAATAAAAATTTTCGTAACAAGAATTTAAATGAAATAATAATAATAAATTTTTGCACAAAAATATATTCATTAATAAATCACTGATTTTTTTTTTTCTACATTAATCGTTTATTATATGCACCAATTGACTTTAAACTATAGCTCCAATGAAAGTTTCGCTGCTGCTGCCAGTATGTCGCTATATAGACCACGCAGTCTCCAAGGCTAGTCTTGATAATAAGCTACACAATGTTACATTGATTCAGTATCACTTTTAGAGTTCATGCAATACTTAGGCATCATGTGATGTTATCAATACAGCAATACATTACTTTAAATTCGTACCAAGAAGTTGCACACATACTACCCTGTATTGGTTTTAGTAGCTGTAGGGTCTCAATGTCATTTTAATCATGCATCAACCAAAAGAGAGAAGTATAATAAGTTCCTTTTTTACTATTACTGTTGAAAAATATGTGGAATGGCCTTCAGTAAAGAGTTATTGAAGCAATTCATTCATATAATGCTTTAATCAATGATTAGATTACCGAAGTTATAGTTTAACTCAAAATTTATGTACTATGAAAATATATTAGTATTACTGCTTGTTGAAATAAGTATGTATTTCTTTTTCCAAGTGAGAATTTAAAAAAGCAGCCCAACTTTTAAAAATTTAATTTTTATTTCTTCTGATGCAAATAAATAAATAACTTAAGCCTTTTAGCACTGCAGTGAAAAGAACACAGTATTCTGTGTTCTGTCACTGTGATGCCTATAAAAGCAGCTCTTCTTCCAGATCAGTGTTGCACTGTAGTAATTTCAATATGCTAATTCGGCCAACACAAACGCATATATCTTAAGATGTATGTAGTTTGTGATATTTTTTTTAAAAATTTTGTTTATATTATATAATTATAATCTATATAACTAACTTTATTTGCCGAGTTTGTTTTGTGGCGGGTCTATGTGCCAGTCCATATCTGTATCGAGAACATATTTCATGGTGTCATATTTATTTGTGTCCATGTAATGCCATTACTCTGACGTATATGTCTTGTGTGTATCAAGATGGTGTTAGAGTTTCAGATATGTAGTGTGTGTGATGCATGTTTATGTAAGCAGTGCTTAATTCATCTTATTTTTAAGTTTAGACTTTTAAATTTGACTCACTGAAGGACTGGTTATTACCAAATGTTTTTAATATAAAGGATTGTACCTCTGATCCTAATAACTGATAAGCTTAATAAATAAATATTTATAACGCATATTTACAAAAACAGAGGTCTGTTTTTTTTTTTTTTTTTTTTTTTTTTGTGAGGAGAGAGAGAGAGAGGATACAGTTTCACGAGCAATTGAACTTACCAAACTATCAGAGTGAAGAATAAATTTGGAAATCGAAATCGGTATTTGAAGTCTATAGAGATATATATTTTACAAGTTTGTTTATTTTATAAGGAAATATCTAGAAAATAAGAAAGCGGGATTCAATGCACTGTCATCAGCAGACTGTGCATTGGATTTGCTGCTAAATAGAAATCACTGCTGTACAGAAGGAAGAAAAGAACCTTGTAGTAGGACTTCAATAGTTACAAAATCAAAGGATAAAGATCTATCCACCGTTTCTCTCTTAGCTAGAGAGAAAGTTGAAAACCGAGGTGTAAGAGATTAAAGAAATTACCAAGAGTTTTAACAAGTTCTAAATCAATGAAATGCTTTAGATATCAAGAGCAAGATATTAGAGATACAATATACTTCCCCCAAAACTTTCTCATCACATTTACTTACCTCTCTCGTATTTCTCTTTTAGGATTACCAGTGACGTCATCATTCTTGCTCGATGAGAACCATTTTTAACGCCCAGTTGTTTTAGTTCTCCTTCTGACAAGCTAAGGAGATCCTGAAAATAAAACGCTATTGGTTTACGATGGTTATCACGACTGAGAAAATTAATTCAATGCTAAAAAGTAAATTTCACTAAATATATTAAATATATATATAAATAAATATATATAAATTAATTCAATGCAAAAAAGTAAATTCGACTAAATATACTATAAAACAGTAATGAGCTGCAAGCAATACTTAGCCTCAATATATTCCCCCACCCGGTTAGAGGATTGTGTTTTATGTATTCTTATTGAAATACTTAAAATATCCTATTCTTTTAAGAATCGAAATTTAATTAGTAGGCCTAATGCAAATATATTGTATATTTAATCGAGTTTCAGCTTTCTCAGTACATCAGACATTGCGCATGCTCAGCACTGGTTTGTGACGTAATCCTGAGGCTAGGACAACCACGTTTATGGCTATATTCATAGTGTGAGCCAGTGGCGGCCAGTGAAAATTTTAAGTGGGGTTGCTGCATATACAAAATAAAAAATTTTTTTAAAAAAATATTTTGTTCCTAATCAGTAACCAATTTATTAATAAATAAATTTACATATTAAAAAATTGCTTTATTAAAAATATTTCACCCTCACTACGAACAAACACCGATAATAAAAGTTTTCGTATATCACAAAAATAACGCGCGCAAGCATACGATTTATCTGTAAGCGACACTGCCCAAACGAGCAGTGTCGGAATCACTTGTAAAGTGCAATCACAAGCACAAACGAATATCGGCGAGTCTAGCTGCAATTGGCCGAACGCGATATTTCTGACACTGCGTTAGATCGCAGTGCATTTGTTTCGTGTAACGATAATTGAGAAAATATAATTCTGTTCATATTTTCAACAGTGACACTCGTCATAATTCACCTTGTATCTATAATAAATAGATAATTATATGTTATTTTAACAAAATAAAATAAGATTTGCAAAAAATAATTCACCCTCACCACGAACACGCACCAATAATAAAAGTTTCGTATCTCACAGAAATAACGCGCGCAAGCATACGATACACTGCCCAAACCACTTGTAACGTGCAATGACAAGCGCAAACGAATATCGGCGAGTCTAACTGCAATTGGCCGTACGTAATAATTTCGACACTGCGTTATTATAACTATTCAATCAATGTCAAAACATAAGCTGTAATCTTTAACATGTTGTATTGCATTTATATAATGTTGTAAGCATTGTTATTATTTGTAAACACGAACAAAATTTAATTTTTTCGTTTTTTTCCTTGGAGTGCTGCAGTGTCGTAGTGCTTATGTACGAGTCATCACTGGTGTGAGTTGAAACCTAGAATGCTGCTAGTTCGCGATAAAGAGCTGGATACGTTTATTATATCATAGTTTGAGATACGCGTCAATTTGAAACCGTTAAGATTAGTTAAGCTGCTATATAGCTAAGGTCAGGAAGCGCAATTATAATGTTATATGTGTTTAAAAGGCAGCTCGTGAATACCGAAATAGAGAAATTGTGTATTGCATGCATTAAAATTAATACTTGACTATGTTAATTAGCTCTAATTGTCTTATTACTGCAGTATTTTTTCTATTTCCGGAAAAACATATTTTAAAATAGATGTGCCATTTATTGACCGAGAAATATGAAACGAAAAAAAAAAATGAAGATGCTAAAGTACAAAAACATTATATTTACTTATAGAAAACACACAGAAAAATTTCTACAAAAGATTTTATTTTTGATGACTATGAGAAGGCAGAACTGTGTTATGATCCTTTTACTTGAAATTTCGTAAAAATCTCAATTCTTCATTTAAACTTAGAACATCTACTATAAGATCTGTAGTTTCTCTAAATTTCTAATTTAGAGAAACTCTCAAATTTCAATTATTGGGAATGTTAGCATAATATGTAGAGCGCTTGCTACACGATTGGACAAATTTATTTAATAAAAGGGATGTTTTATTAAATAAAATGCTTGTCTTTAAAAAAAAAAAAATCCAAGTAGTTAGGGGAGACACTCAGGTTCTAAAAAATATTTCTTAAAAAAAATAATTATACTCCACCGAAACAGAATTTAGGTTTGATCATATCTGACTCTGCTTTCGATATACCACCACGCTTTCCATCACAAAATCAGTTTCATTATCGTACTTTGGACCACGTAATTTAATTTTAAGACTTCAATACTGTAAAAAAAAAAAAAAAAATAAGGAGTGGGGAGCACTTCATCATTTGAATACGTTCATCATATCACAGAAAGAACTGATAAAAAAAACGGTTAACTTTTAGGTCAAATAGAACAAACTGTCCCTTGGATGATTAGAAATTCAAATAGCGAAGAAGGAAATGACATATTGGATTATAACATTAAATCAATCGTTGAATTCTAATGTCGGTGAAATCAATCTTCGCCAGCATTCCATTCTTTGATTTGAAATATGCTTTATTATCAACACGATCAGAATACACAAATGAAAAAAGAATCCTTGAATTATTTTTTCAGTATAACTTCCAAACTTGTTGAAAGATTCTTTCCCATCCGTCCACAACTTTTTTCAATGCCTTTGCCTTGCACCGTAACCGGCTGCCCAACCTTCTTGTAATGCAGGCAATGGTAGATGATATCGTAGACTGTTCCTTATGAAATGCGAACGATGTCCTTGATTTTCATCCATTAAACGAAAGAAACTACGGCAGCAATGATGTTCAGGAATAGTTGAAGTTCTCGGCCAACCGTTCCTTTACGCATCGTTAACATCGATCCGTCTGACACCACCGCCAGTTTATCGTCTAGCGTGACAAACATTTTTCCCCATATATAGGGACCATCTGCCGATAAATGTCACTTGGAGTGACTTTCTAGGCCCACAGAAATTGCACAACACTTTGCTCCTTTGGTGTGGACATGAAGAAACGCCATCTGACGGGGGAGGAAACAAGTAAGACAATTTTTATTCGACTTTAATTTGTATACTCTGGAATGTTCTTAACACAACAATATACTAAATAGCAATAATAATAATAATAATAATAATAATAATAAAATTGGTAGTGACCTTCACTTTATTCTTAATTCAAATCGTTCACGTTTTAGTGTAATGCATTTTCCAATTTAAACTGATGTTCCTCGTTGGCGCCATCTATTGAACGTACAATGTACCACCATACAAAAATTAAAGTATATTATTTCTATTTCCAGAAAAATATATTTTAAAATAGATGTGCCATTTATTGACCGAGAAATATGAAACGAAAAAAAAAGTGAACAAACATTTAAACTTGTATTTTGATTAACATATCTGAATCACTTAAGACATAACACACTTTATAATAACTGAGTCATAAAAATTTTATTGGAACTGATTCATAGAGATGAATAATTAATTGTCTGATTATAAATACTTGAACAAATCTCCATTTTTTTTAAAGGTTTATGGTAAACGTATTTCTTCATCAATGAGGAAAATTTTTCTTAATTTACCAAATAAACGTGCGGGTACGTCCTACCCTTGTTTATCATCCCCCCACGAAAAAAAAAAAAAAAAAAAACTGATTATGTTATTAAATATCTTGTGAAGTTCTATGGAACTCCGCGTTTTCACATGCTGAAACAACACTATATCCTGGATTATTATTATTATTATTATTATTATTATTATTATTATTATTATTATTATTATTATTATTATTATTATTATTATTATTAATACATGGCTTATAAGAGCAATAATTAATAAAGAATTACTTTAAAATGTACATTACATTAACACGTTATAAATAATCGTATTATGAATCCTTCCTTGAGTCGGCGATCTTCATAGGGTTGCCCGTATAATAATAAAAAAAAGAATACAGCAAAACCTGTGATTTATATTCTTAGTTATAGATGGCGCCACTACATACTAAATAGCATAGTATGAGAGTATAATTGGACTAAATTTGAATTTTGCTGAATTTCATTTCCTGTTTAATTCTAGGCACACTTCTGAAATGCAGCACAAACAATAGCAATGGGGAAAAAAAGCGCATGCGTAGTGGTAGGATTGATCCATTTCTCTTTTTTGGGGGATCAGTATAAATCCCCCCCCTCCCAAAATAAGATATTTTTTCCCACTGGTCACCACATGATTAGTTAAAAACTAATCCCATATTTAATTATTATATATTAAGCGCATAATATTTGTACATTATTTGTACAAATAATGTTTGTATATTTGTACATTATATTTAATTACAGAATTAAATATACAGAATTCTGTACATTAATGTACAGAATATTTGTACATTATAATACTTAAATAATACTATATTTTAAAATTTTAAGCTTTATTTGATCAAATTTAAATTCTACATTTTTTTCTTCTTGCATTCTGAAGAGAGGTCAAGCAGTTATAAGATTCTTATATATTTATATAGTTTGGGCCTTCTTTGAAAGTAGTTGAACTTTATTTCAGTTATTCATTTATTTTTTATGATAAATGAGATCTATGAAAATTTTCCGACTTTTAACTAACACCAATGGTAGGTCAAAGGTCAAGGTAAACCAGAAACCCTAAAAATAAAATGTGGTCTTTTTGATAACAATTTATGCTTCCAATAAAATAAATGTTGCAATATTTTGGAATTTTTATATCTAATTACTAACTATCAGAATTCATCATTAAGAATCCATCTCAAAAATAAATAAATAAAATTAAAATCTAAAAAAAAAAAGAGAGAGAGAGAGAGAGAGAGAGAAAGAGAGAGAGAGGGAGAGAGACCAGAATCTGTTTAATGATTCTGGGTCTCTCTTTCTGCACGAGAGGTCTGTAGAATTTCTACGATTTTCTACGAATAGTTCATAAAGGGTTTTCTAGAAAAGAACAAATGGAGTTTCTTTTATATATATATATATATATGTTAAGAATACCAAGCAATTTTTAAACCTGGTTTTACTCCATTTCCCAAGTAAGCAAACAGACAAATAAGTCAAGTTTGCGCCTGCAAGTGATGCAAGTCTAGCTGATCCTACAGGTAGTGCAAGACCAAGGCAACTCGTGGTAAAGGTGGCATGTAAAATACTTTCTACATTTATATCTCCTCCAGAGATTTTTATTTAATAAGGTTAAAACACCTTATGGCAACTTGTTCTGGTAAAATACTTACGAGCTCTGTATTACTAAATCTTGGTATTTCTAGCCTAGCTCCCACTGATGAGACCTCAATAAAGGTCGAAACCGGTCTGGGTAGTAGCCTCTTGCCTTTAATACAAAACATCATGCATCTCCTTCTTGGAGATGTGTTTTGGCATTAAGGGTACATATAAAGATTAGTGATCAGAGCTCATTCCACCTTTACCACGAGTTGCCTTGGTCTTGCACTACCTGTAGGATCAGCTAGACTTGCATCACTTGCAGGCGCAAACTTGACTTATTTGTCTGTTTGCTTACTTGGGAAATGAAGTAAAACCAGGTTTAAAAATTGCTTGGTATTCTTAACATTTATTATACCCAAGGTAAAATACTTTCTACATATATATATATATATATATATATATATATATATATATATATATTAAATACTTTTAATTTTTTTATTACAAAAATTTGTGATTTATCTAGTAACAGATGTTGAGATATTTGATTAATTACAAGCTTTATTACATTAATCGATATAATCGCATCATCTAGAAAAACATACGTAATGAACAAACAACACTATTACTATTATTAGATGGTGGAATATATAGAGTATTGGTAACAGCAGATGGCGTAGAGATTTGTGTAGTTATAGATGGTAGATTAATGTTGGAAGTTTTTTTTCCACTTGGTTAGACTATAATAAATTTTTTAATAAATTTAATAAATAAAATTTATTTATTATTTTTAATAGTAAATATTAAATTTATTATTTTTTAATAAAAATAATAAATTTTGCGCCTGAAGATAGGCACAAACTTTGTTTGCGTACACTTGGATAAAGGATTAAACTAAATTTATTATAGTCTAACCAAGTGGTAAAAAACTTCCAACATCTTTCTCTAAATCCAGAGTAATTTAATAATAAGGTGAGACACCTTTTTGGCAACTCGTATAGGTAAATATGACTTCCATTGCTTCTGCTTTAGTATTACCACCTCTGGGGTCTGGCTCCCACTGATGAGACTTCAATAAAGGTCGAAACCGGTCTGGGTAGTGGCCCTTCCCTTAATACATGTCCAGAAGGAGATGTGCTTTGTATTATGTTTTTTTTTTTTTTTTCTGAGACTCAACAGGACATAAGCCAAATTTGAAACGTTAATTTCAGTTAACAAGGAAATTAAAGTTCTTTGAAACAATAAAATAAAATAAATAATAAAAAAGCCTCAAAGCCTTTTTTTTTTCCTTCTCGTTGTTTTACTCTTTCTCCTTTTCCACAGACATCTTTACAAATCACACACCGACGTGACCAGTTCCTTTTGTTCATTAAGGTTCTCACCCCCCCCCCCCCCGAAACATTCAACATAATAGGAACCAAAATGGCTGGGGTAGACTGCGAATGTTGTCCCGAACGCAGACACTACTATACGAACGACTCACTTCAGAAAGTTCCGGTACAATCAGACCAAAATGAACGGGTAGATTGTAAAGGAGAGAGAAGAAAGTAAACTGCCAGCTATTCCTCGAATGTTTAACCTCATATCTCATAACAAAAACATTATATGTTTTTTTTTTTTTTTTTTTTTTTTTTTAAATAAAGAGTGATCCAAGTACTGGAAAGAAGAAGGTTGGCTGGAACTTAAAAGCAGCTACTTGACTGACATTATTCTTTTAATTGTCAAATATGTAATTTTCCTCGAAAATGATTAACCAACAGTCTCCATTGTGGTAAATGTACTTGACAGGTTGCCAGGATGATATACACGACAATTATCATCCTAGTCACCATGAATAAAGCAAATCATTGTGGCCTAAACTCTGGAGTGGAACCCAATGTTATTAATAAACAAAAAAGAATAATAAATAAACAAATGTAGGATCATGTTCAAAACAAAATACTAGATTTGTGACAATGTTAGACAATTTTTGTTTATTTTTTTATTCATAGGGTAGGGTAGGGTAGGATATGATATAGTACACAAGAAATTATATTGACTTTAAATATGTTATAATAAATTTCAAAATATCATCTAAATAAGGATTGACACGCGTCTAGATGATCGCGTTCTTAAATCGCGATGTTTCAGAGAACATACATGCTTTCGACAAAGTGTATATGTCATCGGTCACCAAGTAGTTTTGACATTTTAACTCATTTCATACCTCTACTCCATTGTATTTCTTGAACAGATGATGGTATTCCTTGAGATCCAGATTCAGCAACCATTGTCCGGTTGCCAAATGTGGTTTACCGGTTGACATGTCGAACTGGGACTTCACCTCTGCGACCCCTGCAATAATAAAAACAAAGGTAAGTGAATGAAAAACAGAACAAATAGAATGATGCATAAACTACAATAAACTAAACAGTAAAATGCTTATTTATATGACACTATAAAATGGTACTGTTTACGGACTCCCTTGGGTTGCAAGTGTTTCCAATCTTCTACTATTACGACCTTCTCTCAAGAAATATTAGCGATAGAAGTGAGAAATGAAGCTATGTTTGATTAATCCTAATATTTGTACATTATTATTATTATTATTATTCGTCAAATGAAATATTTTCTTAAACTTCATTTTCTCTGGTTTCTGTAACCTTCACCCATATTTAGTCAAGGAAGTTCAGAAAACAAAAGTTTGGTTTCAATGCACGTTCTTTTGTATTCTTCTCGCTGTCGATAGGTAGCACGATATCACGAAAACGTGACAAGACATTAAATAAAAGAAAGAAAATCAGTTTATCATGTCTTGAAGTTTCTTTTCTTGCGGCGCGAATTATTTCGCCTATTATTCTCCTTCTTTTTATAAGGAGAATCCACCCACGAAAGACTAGAAAAATTTATACAGAAAGGAAAAAGTATAAACAGTTTAAATGCTAAGTATACAGACAGAAACTGCAGCTGTAGACAATAGAATTCTAACTTCAGAAATATGCAATTAAGAAATGAGATCGTTTTAGATAGGGTGGGATATGATATCCTACCCTATCTAATACATTATATTTACTATAATGTATATATTCGTCATTGGTTTAATACAATAGTGCCTGAACTACTCATGCGCAGTTAGTAGCTTCTCAAGTTATTGCATTTCTATTTTTTTTTTAAATAAACAAATTTATTATATTATACTTTTATTTATTAGACTTATGTTTTTAAAAACGATATGAATAGATAATCAGTAAATGAAATGGTTATTGATTTGTTAATAAATAGAATATTTACATTAAATGTAAAGGAACTCATTATAATTTTCGTTATTTATAGTGCGATTATAATAGAATTATAATCCTACCAGTTTCAGACGAAGTGATGCCTGTCGACTATTAATATCTCTTCAACTGGCGGAAGTGATTCGATTTTTAAATATTCGACTACTTACTAATTTCTACCTATGATTAAATCCTTTAGATTAAAAAGATGTTCACGTCTTAAAGTGTTCTTACATTTCGAAAAGAGTTGTAGTGCTTACTGGTACTAAGAAACTTCTGAAACATGCTTAGCTAATTTGCTCAAGGAAATGTGTACGCATGAACAATGCTAGGATTACGTCACATAATCGTGCAACAGCTCCACCTGGCATGGAATGAAAAACAACAAACACCTCATTTATACATAGGGAAAAAAAAAAAAAAACTATCGTAATTATTGCCTTTGGCTGACATGCTTCACGGTATCACTTATTCTCAGATTAAACTCCATTTAGGTTAAATGGTACGACTAAAGACAATAACTGACAATAAAAGATAAGTTTTTGTATGTAGTGAGCCATCAGCGCCACATTATTGTCCCATAATAATAAATCGATTTTTTAAAATTAATTTTTATATCCAAACATTAAATTCGTTTCAATAAAACTATGACAAACTTTGAAATGCAAATAATGTCGTTAATAGTAATGGATATATTATACTGCAATGCAAGTACATGTACATTCTCGAGTTCCTAGACATTCCATGATTGGACATGCATAGAATGATTATGTGGGTACACACATGATGACAATACTAACACCCATAAGAGTTGGTTTGTTCACCAACCTGCTGTGGAAGCAGAATAATTGTGTGTGATGTTAAAGATAAAAACAGATGTTTCAATTGATCTATTTCAATAACTTTATTTATTCCAAAATATCAAATATTAATATTTTGACGTAATTAAAAATAATGCTTAGAACGGATAGGGCTAAACTTCAGTTGAACTAGATAAAAGAGTCATCAAAAGATGTTTTTCTTTAAAATTTATAACGAAATATTTAATGGATTTTAATATATTTAGCGATTTAAAAATTTTCGTTAAAATAATTATAAAATGTACTCTAATAATTCAAAACGAGACGTCCGTGCTTTGCATTTTGAGTAGATTTTAATTCTTTATATAGAGGCGCCCTCTATCTTAAAAACAATGTCTTTTTAATCTTAGAAATATTTTCAACGTTTTTCTACCTTTCTTTACTTTAAATAATTCTAAAATAATTTTAATAAATATTTTATTTATCTAAGTATGAATTAAATTATTTTTCATGTCAGTCTTTCATGGGTGGAATTGATATTAAATTAAAAAATCTGTAAAGCGTCAAATATGTTTTCTTTTAACATTTTCGCCCTTTAACTTAATCATAATTTATGTTATGATATTTAATAATCTAAAATAATAATATTCCTGAATGTTATATTTAAATAAAATGCAACTATCATAAAACAGAACATGATAAGCTGAAATAACTTTGTGTTTGCTTAAAACGGTCCGAGCAAGAGCCTCCTCCAAAATAAATAAATAACATTGTGCCCCGATAGAATTTAGGGGTGACTAATATTGGAATGGTATCTGATATCTCCTATAATAGCAGCTAAAAGAAGACCTATCACATTCGTTTGTACCATTCAGATCATTTCTTATTCTTGAGAGTACAGCACGCTATGACTTTTCTGTCGTCTAAGTACAATTCATCACTTCTGCAACCTATCATCACAACATAAGTAACCGCTATGATTCCGAACCAATAACTTGCATGTTAGGCAGCCAGATGGCGCTTTACAGGCTTCCAGCTCAACAGAATGACTCCGATATAGCATTTCACTTCCATATCGTGAAATCGCACAACGAAGTGGGGACTTTAAGAGCTAAATGAAAACGCTAAAAGTGTTTTACGACATAACATGTGAACTTATTATTCCCACCAAATTAATTAAGATTTCGGGAAAAATAAAAAAAGTCAGGAGAAATCGATACGGAGGAAGAGATTTATTAGGGAATATTTAATGAATCTTAAAGCTACTGCAATAATGCGGGAAAACTGAAAATCTGTGTGTGTGTGTGTGCGCGCGCGCGCGCATAACTCTAAGAATTTTGTTCCTCTCTTTCTCTCTCTCACTCATTAATGTGCTGGACGCCATAAATATAACTTTTCGTGGATATGAATGACAAAAGAAAAAAAATCATTACAGTTTGTGTTTCTGTCTGTCCCTAGTTGACCGACTGGACAGCGCTTCCACTCTACAAAGAACAGATCATAGGTTCGAATCCCACTATGGGCATGGAAATATGTGAATGTCCTTCGGTGGTGGTATCATACTAGGCTATTAATTTCATTGCCCACTATTATAGCACCATAGTACTTATTGGAGGACTTAAGAGTGTCTTAAACAAGTTCCATGTTTGGTCTCTAGCAGTTTCTAGATTTTATATAGTCTTTGGCCCACCCATTGTATTCATGTACTGTATAATAGGTCTACAGCCTTTCGTGAATGGAATTACAATTTCGTTTGTTTAATTAAAATTACGGCTGAAGCAACTAAGACTACGAGACCAGTTAGAGACGATTAAATTTGATTGCTTGTTCAGCACGCTTCAGGCTGCTCGAAGAGGTTGTAGTCGTACTACGACGGACTGTCATGTCAGAAAAATTAACCCCACTAGCTGCCAAGTCTCTATTTGAGTGTACAGCAGACAATCTTGGATTCATTTTGCTTTTCCTAACTAGTAAATGATCTTGAGTAAGTGTAGTTTTCGTTTTCAGTCAGGAGAAATGGTACCTGCCTCCTAAACCTCTTTAAAATCGCATTAACAATACCCAAACCAACCACACTCATTGGCAATTTGTCCTTGAGTCATGGATGTGTGCTGAGAAAGAGTACATATTTTTGAAAGCTTTCTTGAAGATGTATCCATTTTATAGCTACAAAATGAATAAAACGCTACAAATGTCAACTTGTTTACACTATTAAAAAAGCACAACACTATTAATAAACATCGCAGGGACAGTTAAAACACGCAGCACTGAACTAAAACCGAAACTTGACGAAAATTTGGCTTGTTCGGATTAATTTGCTCTATACTGTAGTCTCTTTGATGAACACACCCACAAATTACAATTGAACAAAGCATCGCAAATTCATAATTGATATTAATAAATCGTTGTTTCCATTTTTTTAGTATTATTTATTGACATTGCTCAGTGACACCATAAAATTCTAAATTATCAGTTATATATTATAATAGTATAGGAGAGCTTCTTAAATGCTTTTTTTTAAACATTTATGCATAATATTCATTAAAATGTTAATGTTACGATTACTAACATTTTAATTATTACTATCATTCAAATTATTAATAAAAATTAACATTTTAATAATAATAAGTATAGTAGTAGTTATTACTAACGTTTTTAATTCTTATTTTTATGTATTTGGTTGATCTGACCTTCGATCAATTCACATAAACAAGAAGGATAATAATTGCGTAATACAGAAAGAAGAATGCAAACACAAACAGAAATTGTTAATTGATATTCAGTAATAAGCCTTAACGAATTATAGCAGCAAGATTTCAGGCAAAACCATTTAACATATCAATACTTCAGATATATGCACCCACATCTGACAGCACAGATGAGGATACTGACTTATTTTACAAAGATCTGACAGAGACAATAGAAACAATACCAAAGCAAGATGTGCTAATTATTGAAGGAGATTGGAATGCCAAAGTTAGAATAGATAATGATGGTTGGGAAAGAGTCATGGGAAAATATGGTTTCGGAGAAAGAAATGAACGAGGTGAAAAATTGTTAGAATTTGCTGTGAACCACGAGATGATGATCTGTAACATAAGATTCGAACAAAAGGAGTGTAGAAAATGGACGTAGCGATCAAATGATGGGAAAACCAAGAACATGATTAGTATGATTACGATTAAAAGAAGATGGATAACAGCAGTGTCGAACTTTTCAAGGAGCGGATATAGACTCGGACCATAGTTTAGTGATTGCAAACATCAAGTTGAAATTAAAAAAGAAATACAAACCCCAAGAGGAAACTTAAAAGTGTGGAGAAAGAAAAAAAAAAACGCGAATCTTAAAGTGAAAAGCGTAATGAAGGCGATAGAAGAAACAGTACTAGAAGAAGAGGAGATCAAGAAGAAATGGATTACACAAGAAACACTGAAGTTAGTACAGGAGAAAAGAATGCTGAAGATAAGAAGGGATACATCAGAACAAATAGAAGAGCAATATAGAAGAAAGTGTAACGAGGTGAAAAAAGCAGTCAGAATGGATAAGATGAAATGGTTAGAAGCCCAATGCAATAATATAGAACAGTACTATGGAGAGCATAAAACAAGGGAGGTATACAAAATGATCAGAACCATTAATAGAAAGTGGCAACCAAAATAGACCACAATTAAAGATGAAAAGGCAAAGTATCGATGAATAAAGAAAAAATTGTACAGCAGTGGACAAGATACTGTAGTGAGTTATATGAAGAAAAACTAGATTCAGATAGCGTTGGGAAAGTGACTGAAGAATTGAAGCAGATATGACCTCCAGGTAATGAGCATGATATGGACATTTTAAGAGGAGAGGGAGAAAAAGCAATAGGAAGGCTAAAACACAACAAGAGTCCTGCTAACGATAACATTACTGAAGAAATGATTAAATATGGTGGTGAAAGTATGGTTACAGAAATGCACCAACTATGTAATATGGTACGGAAAGAAGGGAAAATGCCAGAGGAGTGAGTGAAATCAATATTAATAACATTATACAAGAAAGGAAATAAGCTAGAATGTGAAAATTATAGAACAATTGCCTTGACAAGTCACCTTGGTAAAGTGATGATGATCATATTGACAGAAAGATTGAGAACAAAATTGGAAGAATACCTTGCAGACGAGCAAGCAGGATTTAGGAAGGATAGAACTACAATTCAACAGATTTTGACAATGAGGTTAATAGCAGAGAAAGCTAGGAGGAAAAACAAAAACATATATACTTGCTTTGTTGATTTTCAGAAAGCATTTGACAGTATGACTAGAAAGTGACATTAGCAGTTCTGGAATCCTATGGAATTGATAAAAAAAACTAATAGCTATATTAAAATATGTTTATCAGAATGCAGTTGCAGCAGTTAGAATAGGTGATGATTTGGGGAAACGGTTTAAAACAAGCAGAGTTACCATAAGGGAGACCCAATATCACCAAGTATTTTCATCGCACATTTAGAAAGAGCAATGGATAAAATGAAAGAAGATGCCAAAAGAATATCTGTACACGGAATGAGAATTAACAAGCTGAGATTTGCAGATGACATTGTTATTATTGAAGAAGACGAAAGAGAAATAAAAGTTTAGATAAAAGTTTAGATTCATCTGTCTATCAGGATTTCCCAAACAGTGAGCTGCACCTCCCTTGGGGAAGGACAGAGTCCAAGGGAGGTGTGAAGAATCTTTTAGTTGTATATTGTTATAATAAATCCACCTTTCCCAAATTTTTTTAATTTCAAGTGAGTAACACGGTGGTGGAGGAGGCACAAACATTGCTTACAAATTGTTTTCAAAGAATGGACCAGCCTGGAAAACAAAAATAGGTTTCGTATGATGTGACCTTCCATGCTGGGCTAGAAATCTGGCTTTGATGAAGGCAGTGCCCCCCGCAAGCGATGCGAATCTGAATTTTCAACATTAGCCATTAGCCAGTGTGAAGACAAAGTTTAGAAATCGATCGGATGTCAGACATGATATTCTCCTAACACTGGCAAAGACTGTTACTCAATTTTCTATCCTAACTGGTCAAAAGCAACAACGTCCATCTCATTTATTTTTTAGATCTTTATTAAAAATAAAGTTCATTGTATTGTTTTCATTCTTCATTTGTGTTCATTTTAGTGTCTGGATTTTTAGGGGAGGTGTGTACGTTAAGATTACATTAAAGGTAGCTGTGATGATAAGAAGTTTGGAAGCCCGTGATCTATATATACTAAAGTTTCGGTTGATAAATAGAAACGGACGTGATGTAATGTTATCACAATTATAGAATCTGCTGCTAGTAATGTGGGAAACGGATGAGGGGAAAAAATTAACAAAAAAAAAAAAAAAGAAAGAAAGAAATAGGTGGCACTTTAGTGCGCACCGCGGACTAAGAGTAACTACGAAGTATGGTGACCTTGAGAGAACGTGTTTCCTGAAATGCTGTATTATTTGCATGTAAATTGTCTGTAATTCTTTGACTAGCCTCGTACAATAAGTAGATAAGAGAGAGGCAACAACTTTATAACAGAAGAGGAGCCAAACAGAAGTTAAACTTTGATTGAATATAGTTTATCGACAACGAAGGAATAAGTTTGAAAACAGAATAGTGACATAGAAAATAGAACTCACCAATAATCCCTGAATTATCGTAAAAAAATGCAAACAACGATAACATAAACTCGATTTTTTTTTTAAAACCAAATTACAGGTTTCGAATTTTTTCCTATATTCAGTCCAATTTCGATAAGAGAATCCTATTGTGGGAATCTTAAGATGGACTGGGTAAAAATGAGACATATAAGAAGGAGTTAAGCAGCACCGGATATCCAAACACATGGAAACCCTTGTGTTTCCATGTGTTTGGACATCCCTTACGAAACAAGGTTATCTTACATTACAATGCAGTTTACAGTTATTGAGAAAATATACACTGAATTATAGAACACGTTTTTATTTTGTATTTTGCCGAAGTCACTTGCGATGTGTGTATACACTATTCTTTATGTAACCGCACAGTGGAAAAAATTCTAACAACAACATCAAAAACAATATCAGTAATAATTAAGGTTTCCGGTTGGGACTATGAGGATGGTAAGAAAATGGCCCTTTTATATCCACTTCTCGAGAAATGAGAAAAGTTCACGAGCGTCTAATACTTGTAGTTATGTCAGCCCCTCAGAGTTTCTTTAATTTCATTATGCTGTTTGATATTTTATAATCAGTGGATTAACTTAGAACAAAAATTTGGCAAAACCACATTTTCATAAACACTCAGGTTTTTTTTTTTCTTTTTTCAGTGTAATGGACGCGCATGCGCATAAACCTGAGTGTACGAACAACTTCCTTCAAGCACAGTATTAACAATTTGATTCAAAAAAACATTGATATTTAAATTATCGACATTATTTTATAAATCCTAGCATTTCGCCGACATTTAATAAAAATAAAAAATAAACAAAAGATGTATACATTTATTGCAACTAGATTAACTCAATTGATGACTGTATTACAATATTTAAAATGATTTTTGCCCAGCAAAGACACACACACAGACACACACACATGATTGAGATAACTTTTTTGGCTGTAAATGCCACGAAGAGTTGTTAAAAATTAGCTTTAGTTTTTCTCATTGAATTAAAGACAAACCTGTTTATAGTTGTAACATGGCGATGACAGTGAAGAATTGACAACATATGGCCTATTAGCCAAGTACCTCAGTGATTTGGCACGTTAACTAGCTCACTTTTCTATGGCAGTCACGAAAGAGATTAATAACATACTACTCTAAGCCTATCTGAACGTTCCCATTGACTGTTACCGATAACAATAATGGTTTGAACCAATGGGAAACGTTTGTTAGTCGGGCATTTTTATAAAAGATAACAGATATCTAGCTCTGAAAGAAAACAGCTATTCTAGAGGTCGCATTCATGTAATCACTCTTACCTAACATTCTCGATATTTATCCTAAGAATAATTGCATTAAAATTAAAATACATTAATGGCAACCTTTAAGACAAGTACATAAAAAGTCCTATTATTTTACCTCAGGGAAAAAGAAAATCCAAATGCTCATATTTCAGTTAAATTTCCACATTATCTTGTCAAAATTATTTAATATCCTTTCACTTCAAACATTCCACAGAATTAATCATACAGACGTCACTTTTTCGCAAGGAAAATACAGGTTAATATCTAGGTAAAGTGAGCACGTGATCAAAGCATTTGCTTTACTTAAACTACTAACTATGATTATGCAGACGAACTCCAACTAGTTGGTTTCATACCGGTTCGAGAGTATGCATTCATTGAAATACGTTTAAAAAAGATGTACAATAAAACACGTACTACACCTGCCAAACGACGCTTGTCCTTGTGTCCAGAATTTAAAAAAAAAAAAAAAAAAACTACGCTATAAAACTACGACATAGCCGCAAGGGAAATGGCTGTATATGTCTTTCGTTCCCTATAATTGGAGTAGAAATACCTCCCCCTTTTTTTTCTCCTCGTAAATAAGTGCATTATTTTTTCAGACTGAGTTTTTTTTTCTCTTGAGGGTATTTTTTGGAAGTCATGGTAACGCTCATATCTTTCTCTAGACGTTAAATTGTCATTATACAAATGAAAAGTTCGCGGAACTAAATTCTCACTTGCTATGCCACAGTGAGTATTAATGGAAGCGGGAAAAAAAAAAAAAAATTCTTATCACAGTCGATTATATGAAACAACAAAGTCAAAAATATACGGATTTAAGAATTTAAAATAATAATAAAAAAATGACTCGCTTTTCTAGTTCAATAAACAAACAAGCAAAAGCATTATCAAATCACGTGAACTGTTTCAGTATCTAAATCCGCTGTTCTTTATTTTAATAGGAAAGAGGTAGGTAGAGAACTAAGCCTACCATGGAGTGACCAGCTTATCGTCCTTGAGAAAATATATCCTCCCTGTATTTCTTTCCCCAAAGCCTCCATGAAAGATGGGTATTTCAGAAGTGTTGTTAGTGGTGGAGAATTTCAATCAAGGTGATAGGGATGCTCGTTCGAATCATTAAAACAGAATGACATTGGGGAAAGGTCAAAGGTGACAAGAATGCAACTTAACAAGGTAATAAGTGAAGATTTTATCTGCTACTTGTCATACAGTATTGAGCTTTTAATCTTCGGCCTTAAAATGACTGTCGAAAGATTTAAGCCTATTTTATGAACAAGAAGAATTATAATGACAGTAATTATTATGTATGTAGACAGAAATTATCATTCTGGTTGAATGAGTGTTACCATCCACAAAACCGGAATAGTAATTTTTTAGTCTTGACCATTGGCGCAGATACCATACTGTGAAACTCCACAGTTTTAACAGGAAGGGCAGGAGGGAGTTCAACGAAAGATTATTAGGGGAAGTTCCAAAAAAATTATAATTGCGTCCTTGGATATAGCATGTAGTTTGTAGAATTTGCACTTTTCTCCTCAATTTATCGGTTCCGTGGAGCATTTCTGGAGATGCCAAAAAGCGTTTTGATTGGAAGGTTGTTAGTCAATTTTACACGAAGATAGAACGTTTTTTTCTTTCTTTCCTAGAAATTATATGTATTCTCCCTATACGACGAAGGTAAAGCTTGAGACATCTATTGATTAAATGATGATTTTTGTTTCAATTCCTGAAAGAAACAGACGTCATTCTTTTATTCCTGTTTTGGAAATCGGTGGGTAGCTGACCTCAGTCTTCCTTGTCACTGAACATGAGTGCAATTTGTAGTCAAAGGCTACACATCGAATGCGAAAATGCTACAAATATCAATTGTTAAAATGGGTTTACACGGAGGGTTTTTTTTTCACCTGAAAACATTTTGTTTCGTCCCCCAAGAATATGCAATCCGGCCCCGTGAACACACGGGGCCGTGTATCTAAAGACATAGGACACTCTTGGAATAAAGGTTGATCGACCTATTCCGTGGGATTTCCGGTTTCGAATCGTAAAGGGCCACTAGGCCTAATACATAAAGGAAGAAGAAGAAAATGGGTTTACACAAGCAGCAGAAAGTGCAATGTGGTGCGTGTCCGTGTGTTCGCTTGATGAAACAGGAAACTCAGTCCACAACACAGCTAAGATTCACCTGAGAGATATGGCATGGTGCTACGGCATAAACTGTTACAGGAACTGATTTTGTATTGAAGTATAAAGGAAAGTGATGACCAAGCAGTGGATGCAGATCAATCTGAAGCGATACGGGAAACTATTCAAAGCGTTCCTCCTTCCATTAAAAATCATTCACGATATGAAGTACAAAAGAGATGCGAAACCACAAACTGATAATTAAGGAGAATCTGTATATTCTTCATTCGGTCAATGAAAGCCGCAGTCGCATACGTTCTCCAACTAGCAGGTTGCGTGTTTGATGGTAGATGAATTTCATTACTCGATATGAGACCTCCACTTCACTTATTGAAGGCCTAATGTGGCTTTAAAAAAGTTCCACTCTATTCTAGATTTCCAGGATTACTTTACCCTAAACCCATCCATGGTACCAACACGAAATGCGAACTGGCTTATGTTCGCACTGCGCGATCATCGATAGTTGATGGCACTGCAGTCCTCGTTGTCTTTTCTAATGAGACTACTTTTAGCGTTTCTGGTAAGGCTTCCGACCCAAGTATCGAATAAGGAGATAAGAAAATTTATGCGTTGTGAATGAAACAAAAATGAGACAGTTCCGAATTCAACATTTGGTTTTCCTTGACTGGATTCCTTGCCCTGACGAATAATCTTCTTTATCTCTGCGTAATCCACAGTAAGGGACTGCAAAACTCGAAGTCTAAGCATGAGATTCCACTTTACTGTTATACTTTATTATACTAAACCAGGAAGTTCTCCCAAATAGCAGATTTCAGACACATAATCGCATTATCTCCTAGGTCACCAGATTTGAGTTCCACATGTTAATGAAGAAAGTAGCTGAATTGCGTCCGTGAATAATCCGCTTAGGATTATAATATTATAGATTACCAGGATTACATTATCGAACATGAAATACAAAACAGCTGCTAAGAAAGTACAAAACCATAATATATAAGTAGGTCCCTGTCACGAACCCCTCCCCCTCCACTCATTGGACTGAGGGGGGGGGGACCAATTCATTAAGGTAAAAATTGCTATTGTGTTCTTGTAATCATCGCTGCATGACACGTGTCATGCAGCTACATCTTTCGGAAGTGCCAGTCGCTTGTAGGATTAATACCAACATGAATTAATATACTTAGTCGGCAAAAATGTTCAGGCAAGCTACATCATTTGCGCCTTGCTCTAATGATATCAATAAGAATAAGAAATGCATAGAACACCTGTCCCAACCCACCATTCCACTGTTTTGCATTGTTCTTACTAAGAATGATGGATCTATTACTGTTCACCATACTCTTTATCTTTCTTCTTTGCATAAAATAAGAGGAACTCTAGGATTCCAAACTAGGAATCTGTTTCTCGTCCCTCTCACTGAACATTGGGGAGTAGAAGCAGAGACCCATAGTTTGGAACATAAATGTCTTATTTAACAACAAAAGGATTCATTATCCAATCTAAATCTAGAGTTTTAATGTATTTCTTCTGCGACCTTAGTCACAGCAATTTGTTTTTTATTTTTTTTATTTTTTTTATTTACGGTAAATCTTACTCACAAAGGGTTATTAGCCTATAGTATTAGTGCTGGGTCTTTGTATTGATCCTGAAATTCGTCTGTTACCTAAAAACATCCACGTCTTCGGTGAGATTTACACCTACAGCTTGTTGGTTGGAGAGTGAACACACCAATCGCTCCGCCAACAGGCTGATTTTTTGGATAGACGTAGAACTCTCGATGGTTTTCTGCTATTATCTGAATCGGTCTTTCTCAGAACTCGAGGACCATTAATCGGCCAAGTATTCTTAGCTTTCGGAAGCCGCAATTTAGCAGGATAAAGTGGTTAGTCTTATTTATGGGAATGTTTCTTGTCTTTAAATTGTCCAAGTTCCTCTAACTCATTTACGGAATGAAAAAAGCCCTTCTACTTTCGTATGAGGCCAATTCATTCACCTTCAGATGAAAAGACCACGCAATAATTCTTTGCGTCTTAACCAGATTCTAACCAAAGTTTTTCAAGCTGAAGAGCCAAATACAGGCTCTTTAGCTTGAAATCGTTTGGCTTCACAATGTCGGAAAAGAGAATGCATTACAATCCCCCCCCCCCCCTGGAACAGCGTACCATGCATGGTGCATTCATATATATATTTCCGGCCGTTAGTTGTTTAGCGAGGTTACTAAATCAGTGGTAGCACGTCTATTGGATTTTATGATCGTATCGCTTCTTCATCTGTCTCTCGCATCTAGCAGTTATTTCAAGGCGCATGACCGACTTTGGACTTGTTTATCATACAACTGTTAGCATACCTGCATGTGCCCATCTTAGCAGGGTAACCGTTTACAAGATACTCTTACTAGATCAGTAGGCTTTCGCTATTATTCTAAGTTTTCAAGTCACAATTTTGCTCTATATATCAAACACGTCTGAAAGTAGACAATAACTCGCAGACGAAATCTATATATTTATAGTATGCCACATCTTGTTAATCGTTTGTTCTGGTGAATTCCATTTGATATACAATGTCTCTAATATTTTGTCTACTGATGTTACCCGTTATACATACAACAGAAAAGTGTGTGTGTGGGGGGGGGGAGGGGGAATTACAAATGACTGGAGTTAAATATTAGCAAGAAGGAAAACAAGAGATCCCTAATTGAGAATATGAATGCTTTTTTTTAACATAAAGTTGTTTGCAATAGTCTGATAACATAATATAAAATGTTGCATATAAGACTGGACGAAAACGGAGCATGATTTCTTGGATGTCAGTTCCAATCAATGCTAGGTTTAACAATCTTAAGCAGCTCACAGTCATCGATTTTTATTTAGGTTTAACAAACGGGAAAAGAATCAAAGAATATGCTTTTAAAAAAATAAAAAAAGGGGTGCAAGAAATTCGAAACGCAAAAATTATTTTCTTAACCGCAATCTACGATTAAGAGACATTAAAATTTGCCTTTTGTGGACCTCCAAAATGTCCTAAACGCGGCACTGTCCATCCAAGTTTCTGTCTTACCATCTGATACAGAATGGGTGTTATATTATTAGTCTTCGTGTGGGTTGTAAATCTAACCTTGAGAAAGATGGAAGAAACAGGTGGGCTTTAATGATCAAACTGGAAACCTCAGAAACACGTACGTCAAAAGTAATGGCATATAAAAGAGGAAAAATCTCGTGCACTGTCACCACACCTTTCACTCAATATGTTCCCGCCCTGCAGTTCTGTAGATGATAATGTTAATTCACGCCTTCCGTCCATTTGATTATTGTCAGTAAAATGATACTTCATTTTTTTTCTGATTTTTTATTGTAACCATAGTTACGAAACTGTAGCCACCGTTACTGACATATTTGCTATGTATAGATAACATAAGAAGTTATGAACGCCCCGTTATAAATGCCTACCACGATATAAAAGAATAAAGGATATGTAAATATCTAACATTGTTTCATAGTTTTCAGTTTAAGGTACAAATTTTGTTCTAGAAGTTTCAGAATATATCGCTACAACTTTGAAAATCTATCGCAAGATAGATTGATGATGGGGTACAAATATTACTTGCCCTATTTCAATAGCGTAGGGCAAATCTTTCAATTTTACAAGAATGCATATGGTATGGACCATCACTAAATGGGGTTTCAGCAACTAAACATATCAAACACCGAAACAGTTTAAAGAATCAAAATTCGTAAGCTCGTCTAACTGCATCACACAGCGCTGAGTGAACCAGACTGTGCATAAGTCCGTGTGCGCAGAAGAAAGGCATGGCTTAGTAAAATATTACACATTAAATATGATTTAAAATAAATATGATAATAAAATATTATTAACGAAAAAAATGCTGAAATTCCTTGAAGAAATATTTTGCATAAATATAAAACACCAAGTTAAAACATAAAAAAAAAAAAAGTATTTATTATATGTGAGTTGACTCCATTGGCTCCACTTAGAAGCAATTCCCCTTCCCCCCCCCCCAAAAAAAAAGTGTCCACCCCGAACTGCGATGCATCTCTCACAACTCATACAATGCTTAGCAACACGTGATTAATGAATTCTTGAGGCAAACGGGCCCACTTCTCCTTCAGAGCAAGGATAAGGCATTTGTTTGTTTTCTGGAGGGGGGGGGGGGGTTTGAGCATCAATGCATGGCCCTATTTCGTCCCAAACGTGTTCTGTTGGGTTGAGATCTGAGGGGATCACTCGATTCGATTAATATCCTCGGTGTCCAGAAGTATTTCCACTGCTCGTGTACCATGGTGTGTGTGGCACTGTCATCCATAAAAATGAATTATTCGCCGAACAATCGAACATGACGTTGAAGAACTTTGTTGCAATATCGTTCACCAGTCATAGTCCCAGCACTTGTAGCTCGGTGCGTCCATTGAGCATAATGCTCCTAACCATGATCCCAGCACTGCCGTATTTATCCCTTTGTTTATTGCCGTATTTATCCATATTGTTGTTATAACCAAAAATCTGTCTTCATACTCCGTGGTAGAGTGAGGGCGACCTCTTAGCAAACGTCTGGAACATATTCCATTGGTTTAAAATGCTGCCAAGAGCCTGGATACAACGCTATGCGAGATTCCAAATTCTCTGAGAAAATATCAGTAATTCTGCAGCCGTCTTCAAGTTTTCCAATAATTCTTTCCCGCGTGAAATCATTTAGTGATGTCTTTGAGACATTACAAGACATCCAAGTTTGCAACTTAATTCCGCCACGAAAAGAACTTCCTTCAAACAAAATTCACTTATCGCAGCGCCTTTTATCCTGTGGCAGTGTCACCACGTGACCCCTTTACGCGAGATTCGAAAATTTGAATGTGAACCCGCTTTCTACTCGAAATCGTCAGTTTTACAAAATGCTACAAGCTGATTTGTCTGAATATGCGATTGTAATCTTCAAATTACAATCGCAAATTCAGATGGAATTTGTGGAAGGAGGTAACCGCCGCCTCCGTAGGAGACCCCTAAATTACCTTCAGGTGAAAAGCCCTGATAGAGATTCTTCGCTTCCTAGACAGGATTCGAATCTAAGTCTAAGGGCTCCGTCGAAACCGAGTGTGTTACGGAGACTCCCATATAATGCTACTATATATATATATATATCAGGGGCGAATTCTTCATACTTGCTATGCTTGCTGCTCAAGCTCATTACTTGAGAAAGAAGGCATATTTATTTGTTAATAAATGCATTCATTTATAAACATTCCATTTAGGCTTTTATTTTTGTAGACAGAAGACGTCTTAAGCTTGCGCGGCAATAATTGAGCTTTGCGTTGTGTATCGAAGGCCGATGCTTGTTCGTCTAGTCAAAGCTACCTTGGTTTGCTCGGTTGTGGGAGCTTCCTGGTCCTCGCTGCAACACTATGATTTCATGAGCGCGCATAGTGGCCTGTTACAGAGCTGTCCTTAGCCTTTCCAAACCATAACCGTCTCGAGGATAAGGTGGTTAGCCCAATGCCTCCCGATGTGTCCTATGTCTGTAGATGCGTGTGTTCACTGGGCTGGTTTGCTTGTTCTGGTGGACGGAAAACTCCATTTTCTGGGTGAAAAAAAAAAAAAACATTCATCCGTATGAGACCAGCTAACTCACCTTTAGTCAAAAGAGACCAGATAAAGGTTTCCTTACTTTACTGACAGGAATCGAACCAGGTCTTTCCGACCAAAGGGCGTCTATACTGACTGAGTTATCAACAAAAATTGATAACTGCTGCATTTAATTAAAAATAATGACGTTACTGAATGTATGACGTGTACATGTAAATCAGAATATCAAAAACGAAGATATGTTAACCACTTTGTTAATCAAAGGGCAGAACAGTGGTTTTTGCTCAGCTAAATTTATACCAACGCTAATACATTAACGTACTTGACGACTCGCTTTACTAACTCCATTGAGCCCTTCTTAGAATTTTCATCCTTTTTTATAATTTGAATATGCCGACTCACGTTTTTTCGTGTGCTTAGTTTCCCCTGCATTGAAACTAAAATTCACGTGACCTGATAGATGCGTGGGCAACTCACAGAAAGGTTTTTATGTTGTTCGTAAAGCCAATTTCTCAGGAGATCGTATTCGACAGATCAAATTTCTGGTCACAAAAATGGAATGTTCTTTTACTGCTGCAATGGTAGAACTCTGGGCGTCATTCTTCCCTCCCTCACGGCTTCTGCTAGTAGTAGTAGTAGTGAATTTGGGGAGAAGGAGAATTTGTGACGGAGGCAACTCCCACACGTCCTAATGGCTTGCTGTTTATAGACCGAAGTGTTACAAACAATACCCAGTTGTCAGTTAAGGACAGATATTAATTATAGGGTGTGAATACGACACACAACCTATTTTATGTGACACGTTTTGTCACTCATTCAGCAGTCACGTTGAGGTAAAGAATTTTAATAAGGAGAAATGTTTGAATCCTACAAAGATTCAAATTAGTGAGCATATACAACACTATTTTTCTGATGGCCAGATAATAATTTCGTTCTGTATTTAATACGTGCAAAAATATTCCGATAGATGGCGTTATGATATATATGAATATTAAATACTAACATATAAAATCTATATCAAGAAATCGCTTAAGACCTTGAAGGGTGCGTACGTAGGTAGGAACACCTGCTGAAGTAACTAACGATGGTGAAGATAAAATGCGCGTGATAAGGTTATTATGAAAGCGATTACAGAATAGTGAAGGATGCCAAAACATGAACGATTATTTTTATCAGTGGTCTCACATACCACGTGGGTTAAGAGAGGGATAGCCTCCTTCTTGGAATGTATTACTTCAGTGAGCAATTCTGATTCCTCTCACTCTAGGTATCACTTGCAGAGCTGAATTAAGTTCTGGGCCTAAACAGATATGTTTTTTTTTTTTTTTTTTTTTTTGCTTGCGTCATCTTAGCATTTACAGATATGATGATTTATTTCAGCGTTAGCTATAAATAATAATATATAAAAAATAAATCGAAATGGGCGGTTTAAATTAACAAAATATATTTGATACCATAGGAGAGTTTATCTAGTAAATAAAGCATTGTTCACATATAATAAATTGGCTTGCTATTTGCAAATGCATCTTTTACAGAATAAATTAAATGGGAGACTGTTTAATCATAATAAAATGGGATGCCCTAGTTGCTCCATGGATAAAGTATCATCCTAAATGTAGAAGTTAATTAAAAGGTGTTGATGTTCCAACTTTCGATTTTTTTTTCTTTTTGCAAAAAATGTAAATGATCATCAATAACAACAGAAACCTCCACGGAGTTAAATATTCATCGAGAGCGGCCATATACCATCCACAACAGCTGTCGTAGCTTCTTTTAAACTCGTTCAAGTTAGATGCATTCACTACATCAACAGCAAACTGTTCCACTCACTTAATGCTCTGTGAAAGAAAAAAATCTAAATCGGTTTTTTAACCGTACGCAAACTCAACTTCCATGGTGCCCTCTTGTCCTATTCTCACGTTCTTTATAACGAATTCCATCAACCGATATCCTGTAATATCCTTTCAAGAATTTATGGATATATTTTCATAGCACCCACCCCTCTCTCTCTTTCTCCTGTTTTCCAATATTTGCCTTCCACATAATCTCAATCTGTTCTTATAATCTACAGTCCATAATCCTGAAATTTGTACCCTTTCCTTTTCACGCTTCTTTATCTTCTAGGAACCCATGAAGCCAAATCTGTACACAGTAGTCCAGGTATATAGCCATAGCAAGACCTTGTAGAGAGGCAGAATGACTTCAATATCCTTTACATTATTTCAGCGTTGCAGTTATCCTCTAAATTGTATTTGCAATTTTTGCTATGGAACATTTGAACTCAACTTCCTATCGACCATAACTCCAGAATCCCTAGCCTCATCAGTTTCTCCAAACATAATCCTACCAATATAAAATCTCCTCTGACAACGTAGCCATAACTTTGTAATTATTAACACTGAATTCCAGTCTATTCTAATCATTCTGTAAGTGCGGTATAGCAGTAGCATCCCTGATTGTCCCACCTACCTTTGCATCATCAGCAAACAATTGAACATCTCCCATCAAGTGCTTTTCAATATCGTTAAAGTATAGATTAAACAGTAATGATCCAAGAACTGATCCCTGAGATACACCGCTGGCCACCTTAAATTGACATACTGATACCTCCAACATACCACTTCGTGATACCTGTCCGTCAGCTGCCCACTTATCCAAGCCAATAGTTTATATTCCAATCCCATATTCTTTAGTTTATGCAAAAACCTTCCATGTGGTACTCTATCAAATAGAGTACCACATACCAAAACTAACAGTATCACAACTAAACCATAACATTAACATTATTATAAGATAAGAGAAAAAATTGCTCAGACACGATCTCCGTTTACTAAACCCATGCTATTTTTTGCAAATATATAGCTTGCATCTCAACTCATGTCTGTATGCGAGTTGTTACTGACTTATCCAATATTCAACATCAGCACTCCAGAGATACTAATAGGTCGATAGTTAGATACGTCGGTTTTTTGCACCACAGTTGTACAACGGAATGATCATACAGTTTTTTTTTTTCATTCCTATGTCTATTCCTGAGCTGAAACTCAAATTATACAACCAGGTCAAGGTTTAATTAACGGTTCAACTAAGCATTTCTTTAGCATACGTGCTGATATTCCATCTGTCCTTATTGCCTAATTCCTATCCAAGTTATGTAACAGCTCTAGAACCTCCTCTTCTCATGCTTCTCTATCTTTTCATCCAATGCAGATAGCACTGCACAATGTTACATACACCAGGTTGATAAATCTTGCGAAGTGAATACTGATTATTTGAACCATCCCATCTGCTTCTGACAGAAACGTACTGTCAACATTCAGTAAAATTATTCTTCCACATTCATTCTGTCTGTTTTTACTTGAAAATAACAATACAATTCTTTAGGAATGCCTTTATCCCGCATAGCCAGTGTCTTTTCATACACATTTTTTCTGTATATATACAAACCTAACTTTTCTGGCTTGTGCTTTATTCTCACGATATTTCTTCCATCATCTTATTCTTATGGATTTCTCTCTTAATTTTTCTTAATAAGGTTGCATAACCATCTAGCTTCCACCCTGGGTGCGCTTCGAACTCTAGGGCATTTAAATACTGCATGATTTAAGCATTTTTTCCAAGCTTTTCCTATGTAATGTTCACATCCTTCCCATTCATAACTGCTACTATGGGACCGAACATCTGTTCTCTTGAGTTTTTCATAGGTTCCAGTTTAGCTTGTATCTAATTGAAACATTTATATATTGTCTGTTTAACAATTGTTGATTGCAAAAAGATTATTGAGTACAATACAACAGAAATTGGTTCTTTTATAATTGGTTATGCAACCTTATTAAGAAAAATTAAGAGAGAAATGCATAAGAATAAGATGATGTGGAAGAAACATCGTGAGAATAAAACGCAAACAAGAAAATCTGTTAGTTTCATTGTAAAAATAAAATGGCGTATTATTATGTTATAATTAACTATTTTGATTTCGATGAAAATTCAAACTATTTCAAAAAATATAATAATAACTTATCGTATCCAATAATTTTTATTTTGAGAATATAACTCGAACTACGAAGGAAAGAAATTATTTCTTTGTAAACAATAAAAGATAAAAGCTTAATCTATTAGTTTTATTGTAAAAATAAAATGGTGTATTATTATATTATAAATAATTATTTTGATTTCGAATAAAATTCAATTATTTTTAAAATCTATAATAACTTATCATAACCAATCATTTTTATTATGTTATTCTTCATTTTAGAAAGAACATAGATGAAGGAAACGTGTGTAGTTGTTGATTCTTGCAAATGTTTGAGATAGTAATGGAAAAATTTCACTGCCCCCTCCTACACTATACGTTTTCAGTTGTCAAGATGTTGAATCAATCAACGCAACACAGTAGTCATCACGATACTTGGGATGGTTAAATGTAGGAAGACAGGATGAATTATAAGATGGGAAATGTTATTGCTTTTATGTACTCGTAGAGTGAAAGTTCTTTTCATCTAAGAGAGGACACACACACACACACACACACACACACACACACACACACACACACACACACACACACACACACACACACACACACACACACACACACACACACACACACACACACGGCCTATCGTAATATATCACTTCGTTTAGTCAGACTATAAGATAAATATGGAGTCTTTTTATTACTCACTGACATATTTTCTCTTCTCTCTTTCACTTGTCCTTTGTAACAACAATGGGGAAAAAAAGTTTCGTATGTGAGTCAAGTCCCACAAGGAAGTGAGACCAACATTCATTACATGCATTCCTGCTTTCTCTCTCTCTCTTTTAACAGTCTGACAGGATAGACTGCTCGATTTTTTTTTTTTTTTTTTGTGCACAAGGGATCATTCTGTTAATTGAAGCATTTTTTGAAATATGCACGCAATGAAGTGAATGCGACCTACAGCAGTGTTTCTACCCCACTGAAACAAGGAGTCCATTTTTCACCCGATATCCAAAAGAAAAAAAAATGAATACTCCTAAACAAAAACATTAAACTAGCTCAGACTTATTAAATTTTATAAAAAGTTAGCATACACTAACTTTGTTCGTAAGAGGATAATAATAATAATAATGAAATACAATATAACGTCCATATAATGTCAACGTCAGACTATTAGGATATATTCTAAAAACCCAAAACAATACAATTTAATAAAGGTTCAGTTATATCAGTAATATAAAAAATGCAATCTAACAGTATTCGGTTATAATGCTTACTTGTAATACCCTGTTGTGTTACGTGATGATCTGAGAGGTCTCGTAATCCTCTTATCAAAACTGAGTGGATAAAATTACCGAGCTAATCCCTATGATTTCTAAGAATTTCGAGTTACACCCATTCTTGCATCTTATTAGCCGAAAAAAAGGTAAAATATGACAGTAATACCTCGATTTTTCTAGAATTGATTGATCAGTACTACCTCTTAATTTTCTTAGACACGTATACTTAAATAAATGAATGAATATAAAACATCTGAAGTTTTCGTGAAGAGAACATCCAAAATAACTAGAAGATATGATAAACTTCGTTTATTCAAAAGAAACACAAAATCCTACCTCCTACTATATTTAGTTAACCAATAGTTATATCTATAACACTGATTATCAAATCACAATTCACCGTAATACAAATAGTTGTGATTCTAATGTTTAATCAGATCCATAAATGTTGATATTTTTCAGTGATATGCATCTACTGTACCAGTTTGACCCATGCAGAATATAAATAAATAAATGTTGAATAATCAGATCACTTTTAATTCTTTCTGATTAAAAGTGATCTGATTATTCAACATTTACTTTTTAATTAAATTATTTATTAATTTCTATAATATAATAATATAATATAATGTTTATTAATTTTTTATAATATTATATAATATTTATATTTATTAATTTTATAATATAATAATTTTTATAATGTTTTTATAATAATTTTTATAATATAATATAAAAAAGCATATCATATATAATATAATATGATATAATATAATATTTATTAATTTTTTTATAATATAATATAATATAATATAAAAGCATTTTTGCATTTATCAGCAAATAAACTTGCTTCAATAATGCATTCCTGTTAGCAATACGGAAGTGCAAATAAGTGTTTTCTTTTTTTTTAATTGACTAAAACGCCATTAAAATCATATCATGTCATCATGAAAGAATGCATAATGGAGTCAGAAAATGAAAATTCCCCAAATTTGAGCTGAAGTGAGAAGGAATATATATAACAAAATTTGATTTTTTAAAATGGTGTAGGAAATAACTAATATAAACTCTAACTTTTTAATAATAATAAAATTATAGGAAAAAAAACATAAATGGATGGAACACGTTCAAAGAATGAAAACAGAAAGATTACCAAAACAAGCCTTAAAGTACAAGCCATTAAGAAAAAGAAAACCAGGACGTCCTCTTAAACGATGACTTCTTAGGCCGGAACAGGCCATACTAGACCTAAATCTTTGATATGCATAATGATGATGATGAATTATAGAATTTAATTTTATAATTTTAAACTTTCTAAATTATTATTATTATATTTAATTTTCACAAAAAGAATGTCACTGTTTTAAATGAAAATATTTTTTCAAACAATTAGTTGATATTTATTCATTTAAAGAGTTTGGTGCGCATGCGTTCCCATTCTAGTCGAATCAGTTGAAGCGAACTATGTTGTTTTATGATACGAAAAATTTCAGTCACTGCGGCGAGAATTTAGGCGAATCTATATATTAATTCCATCTGATTGATGTAGTTTTAGTACTCATACCGAAAGATATATCTATTTGGAATTCATAGGATTATTTTTTTGGGGGGGGGGGGTGAATAGAAGGAATAATTTCCTCAACTTGTATTTTCGGTCACCTTGTATTCCCGACCTAAACAGCACTTTAAAAAAAAAATAATAATAAATAAATAAAAATAAAATAAAAATCGTCCCTGTTTAGCTACTTAAAACGTATGCTCTATGGCTTCAGCAATGAAAACTTAATATTGAATCGATAGCCTTGACAGATCCGGACAAGAAACAGATATTGCACAATGGCCTACTGCTTTCAACTACATAAATTTATAATGATGACACTCTTCGAAATGACGTGTCTGGAATTATTATCATTTGCCATTAAATTGTTCGAATACATTCGTAATATTGTGCATAACTTTGGATATACAATAAAAAGCAAAGGACTTAGACTCACCTTGTCTAATTTCTGTATTTATTTCTACTGTTAGTTGTTTCTTTTTAATTTATTGATTAAATTTATTACATTCTATGATTTTTTTTTTAGTTTTTATTACCGTTAAAATGTTGTAATTTTGCACTGAGATTCTAATTCAACGAAAAGAAAATGCAGGTTTATTAAATTCCGATTTATTATTATTTTTTTTTAAAAACTCCTGATTTATTGCAACTATACAGAATCTATTTCTTCTATATCTTTCTGCTCTTCACATAGTTGAATGTTCGCTTCAATTTTTCGTTTGAATATGTTTTGTTTATTATTACAAAAGTTTATTATTGGTACAGTAATAGGAGACTGTGCTTTACTGTATGTTATTTTTCTCTTATTTTATGCATAAGAAAGACAGAAAAATAAATATTCAAAAACTATCTAATTATATAATATTATTTTTTAGAATTCTTGTATTTTAATTAGATTGATACACACACCGTATTAATATTTACATAAAAATTGGGAAAATTTTATGTAAATAATTTACACGATTGGTGAGAGAGGTCAAGTTAATCGACCGTGAGATGCGGTGATTAATACCCTTGGAGGGTAATGGATGGCAATGCTGTAGCCAATGAAGTTCTTACTGAGGCTTGGCTATTGCTGTTACCCTCCTACCATGATCAGAGCTTTAATAGCTCAATAACACTTTATCCCTACCCTATCCTCTACAGATAACGGAGAAGATGAAAAGCATTCTTGCTTCGCCCCTTTAAGCCAGTCCTTTTAAGGACACGATTGGTCTTACCTAATTATGCCAGGGATAAAACATGGATAATAAATAAATAAATAAAAGAAAAAGAAATATAAATAAATGTTAAAATTCGAGTGTGTGAAAATTTTTAGAGAGAATTCGCATCAAGCTTGATCTTGCGATAAGTCTAGTCCGGCTTCAGCGCGCTGCATTCTTTGCAAACAGCATATAAAAACTTTAATAAGCGTAAGATAAGCGCGTGTACTAACGCACTCTCTGTTCGTGTGTGAACACCGACAAAAGAGCACGTTTTCAGCCGTGATACGAAATCCACAAGGGTCAACTTCGAGACATCTGCATAAAAATGCAATCGTAATTAGTCCGTTAACAATCGCTCCTGCCGCCAGTTTTTCAAACTGTGACGTCATCGGTACCGGTCTGACAAGAGTCGTGTTTCGTATGCAATGTTTCGTCACCTCGCTTATTAGTGCTGCCGTATCTCATTAATGAAGGCCATCAGCACGCTGTGTGTGTTTGCGGTAAATAGGAACACTTCCTTAGTTTAGAAATATGACTCTAATGCAATGAACACAGAATCTAATTGACGGAGATGGGGGCGGGGGGAAGGAGTCAAACCCTTTTCTTAGTTCCACGGCTGCAAGTGAAATAAAGAAAACACTGATTGTGTTTACCAAGGAATAAGTTACTTTTTCTTCCGTTTATTTAAAGATAAATAATGCAACATTAAACTTGTGAAGTGGTCACTGTAAATTTGAATGTACTCCAGATTCTAAAAAAAATTATTTAAAAATTACATATATAAAAAAAGTAAAATATAATTAGCAAGCAAAATTTTGAAGTTAGTATTTAATATTTACTTAGTTTTTAGTAAAAATTAAAGTTTTACAAGCACACCTTATTAATGTTCAATTGTCAAAATTTAAAATAATAGGAGGAAAGTTATATGATTCATCTTATATATTGAATCAACCGACCGTGAGATGCGGTCGATTGGTTCATTAATGCCCTTGGGGGTGATGGATAGCAACGCAAAGCTGTACCAATGAAGTTTAACTGAGGTTCGGCTGTTGCTCTTATCCCCTTGGGCGATGAGTTTTTGAGTTCGCTCTCTTAAGGTTTTTGCCTTAAGGGAGCACTTTGAGTCTCCGGGGAAAGTGTTCTCCGGCACGGCCCGCTGAGGGGCTTTGTCGGTGAATTATTTTCCTCGGAATTTGAGCGGTTCTGCTCGGTAATCGAGTTTCACTGAGTAGAACCAACGCTGAGATTTGGACGGTCTTTCGCCCACGAATGAGTGGCCTAGAGATCGTCCATATTTTTGAGATTGAACCTTTACTTACATAGTCGATTGGTTCATTAACGCCCTTGGGGGTAACGGATGGCAACAATGCAAAGCTGTACCAATGAAGTTTAACTGAGGTTCGGCTGTTGCTGTTACCCGCTTGGGCGATGAGTTTTTGAGTTCGCTCTCTTAAGGTTTTTGCCTTAAGGGAGCACTTTGAGTCTCCGGGGAAGGTGTTCTCCGGCACGGCCCACTGAGGGGCTTTGTCGGTGAATTATTTTCCTCGGAATTTGAGCGGTTCTGCTCAGTGGTCGGGGAGCCCGTCACTGAGTGGAACCAACGCTGAGATTAGGACGGTCTTTCGCCCACTATGGAGTGGCCTAGAGATCGTCCGTATTTTTGAGATTTCACCTTTACTTACATAGTCGGTGATTGATTCATTCAATCCAATACCCTTGGAGGGTAACGGATGGCAATGCTGTAGCCAATGAAGTTCTAACTGAGGCTCCGCTATTGCTGTTACCCTTCTGCCATGATCAGAGCTTTAATAGCTCAATAACACCTTATCCCTACACTGTCCTCTACAGATAACGGGGAAGATGAAAAGCATTCTTGCTTCGCCCCTTTAAGCCAGTCCTTATAAGGACTATATGATTCATCTCGGTAGTGAATTTGAGTGATGGTCAAATAGTGATTTTTTCATGATTATTTTAACGGTAGCTATCGCAGAAAGCAAATTTGTGAATTCAAAAAAACTTTACCAGGTGTGAGATTCCTTCAGCGAAAGGTAAGGTTTCCCTATTAATTTTCAGTCTTAGTAATTGACCAACATCCCCCCCCCCATCAAAACTTCCTAGACGTAATTATGACCGAAATAGACACCGACGCCCTGATAGAAACACTAGACAAAGGACTGGCGCTAAGCCTACTCAAAAAATTACTAAAAAAAATTTGAAGTGAAATGGCCAGGCTACTTGAACCCGTACTCCACAACGAGGGACGATGAGGAAAGCGAAGATACTGGTAATACAGAGGAAAAACTGGATTTGGTGGTCTCCAATCTCCCCCCCCCCCAGGAACAAGGAGAGACCCACCCGCGGAAAAAACGCAGACGACAGAACCACCCACAGATGAAGGTATGGAGGAAGACGGACAAAACTCTGACTCCTCCACTAAAGAGAAATTGCCCCCAATTATGTTAAGAGAAAAGAACAGGTGGACGGAACTAAGGGCCACTATGACTAATCTACAGATAGCATACACAACAGCAAAGAATTTAGACGATGGCATCGAAATTCAACCTGCCACTATAATGGACTATCGCAGACTCACAAAAGAGCTAGACAATAAAGGTGTACAATATCACACCTTCACCCTCGACTCCGAGAGGAGCCTGAAGGTGGTTCTCTGTGGAGTATCAGAGCACATACATACAGAAGACATAGCCGCTGATCTCTGCTACCAAGACCTACCACCCATCAAGGTCAGCAGAATGACCAGGGCAGACAAAAGTCCGATGCCACTCGTCTTAGTAGAGCTCCACCAGGCATACAAAAACATATATGACCTAACATCAATTTGCGGGCTAAAAATCAGCCCAGAACCACTAAAAAAAAGGACCTCATCAGGACAGTGACACAGGTGCCAAAAGTATGGTCATGCCCAGAGATTATGTAAAGCTGAATACAAAGTGCTTAAAATGCGGTGAGAGCCACCCCACAAACACCTGCACCAAGCCAAAATCCACCCTGGCTAAACGTGCAAACTGCGGGGGCCCGCATTCAGCAAACTACAAAGGATGTATACAACACCCCCCCCCAAAAAAAACAGACGATCTGCTCCCTCTACTAATCTACAAAAACCAGTACCAGTAGCCCCAGCTCCTCAACCCACCAGAGATCGACAAAACACGATACAGGACCAACTACCGCAACCAGAAGCCCCGATCGAAGCAAACCACAAACGGCAGACGAAGACCTACGCAGATGTAGTCCGCTCAACAAATGCCACTCAGGAAAAATACCACCCAAATTTAGCAGCCATCATCACAAACTCCCTCGCAAATATGCTGCAAGACTTCAGTAAATCAAACCCCACATCGGACTCCAGAAAAAGATTTCTACAAGAAACCCAATTCATCCTAGCAGCTCTCATAAATGCGTAAAGACAAAAGCACCCAGTTTCCCTACAGAGCATCGCGTGGAACGCAAACGGACTTAGAAACAAGATTCTGGAACTCCAAGAATTCGCAGTGAGATACAACCCAGACATCATTCTAATAAATGAATCCCACTTAAGACCAGCAGACAATCCCAAAGTTAGAGGATACCTCCTCCACAGAAACGACAGAATAAACTACAGAGGAGGTGGCACCGCCATTTTCATAAAAAGCCACATTGATCACCACTCTGTTACCAGCCCCTCAACCAGAAATCTAGAGCTCACAGAAATAGTAGTACCTACTACCTCAGCTGGGAAACTAACTCTTTATGCAGCTTACAACCCTCCATCAAAGAATCTACTACATTCAGATCTGGATGCCGTCCTGGGCAATAAAGAGCAAGTCATCATTGCCGGTGACCTAAACGAGAAACACCCTGCATGGAACAGCAAAACCACCAACAGAAACGGCTACACCCTCTTCACTACTCCAGTTCAAATTATGCAGTGGTGGCAGGCCCTGCAGAACCAACACATCATAGTACGTATGGCACAGCCGACATACTTGACATTGCTATTCTACAAAATATTAAGCTACAGTATATAGCCTAGACTCTTTAACACGTTCATTGCCAATCACGCGATATCGCGCGATGCGAGTTCTCACCAAACGGTCGATCACGTGTTATCGCGTGGACGTCGCTAACTAAATAAAAAAATAAAATAAAATTTGGCCACCACACGAAATTCCAATTTTCAGCTTGGCAATGAAAGTGTTAAACGAGCTGACATCCGATCACAATCCAATCCTGCTCCAGCTGGGAAAGCAAGAACAACTGCTGCCTCCCCCATCTCCCCACTCCTTCATCTCATGGAAAAAAACTGCCAGAATTACTATTGGAACACATTGGACCTACCTCACATTAGATCCATAAAAGAAATTGAAAATGCTGTCAAAAGCCTGACTCAGCAAATCAACACAGCCATAAAGGTTGTCATCTCTACCAAAACCACTCTTCAACCAAACCGACTACCCGAAGACATCATGGATTTAATTAGGGACAAAAACAAAGCAAGGTAAAGGTACCACAACACGCGTGCACCTCATGACAAAAAGATCGTCAACAAACTGAAGAATGAAGTTAGAGAAGCACTTAAAGCTCACAGGAACGAAATATGGGAAGCCAAACTAGCCTTATCACCAGGCGAACACTCCATCTGGAACATATTAAGAAGCCTCAGAAACAAAAACAAATCTCTTCCCCCACTCAAGTCAGACAGAGGCCTAGTACACACGGACGCAGAAAAAGCTGAAGAGATAGCAAAGAACCTAAAAAAACAGTGTAGCCTTACATACGACAACTTGGACATCATGCATGTCTATAAAATCCACCTCCATGTTAGACATGCACTAAAACTCACCGACACCTGCAACAACAAACCTGCAAACACCTCACCAGCGGAAATCTATAAGTTCTAAAGAAGCTAAAGAATAAAAATGCCCCTTGCCCAGATGGCATAACAAATAGAATAATTAAACTGCTGCCCCGAAGAGCTGTCGTACATCTCACCACCATAATCAACGCCATGTTCCTATTTAACTATTTCCGCAGTTATTGGAAAGTCGCAGATGTGGTCCTAGTGCATAAACCAGGTAAAGATCCCTACCTGCCTGAAAGCTATCGACCCATCAGCCTAATCTCAAACTTAGGCAAAATTGCCGAGAAAAAAAAATACCCTCTCCAAACTCCAAGCCTCAGTAAACGAATTAAATATCCTTCCAAAGGAACAATTTGGCTTTCGACAACATCACAGTACTACTCAACAGATTCATAGGATAATTGAGTACATCACCACCGGCTACAATTGGCACCAGCACACAGGAGCAGTTTTCCTCGACATAGCAAAAGCTTTTGATAAGATATGGCACTTCGGATTACTACACAAACTCATCTCAGCAGGCATACCATCAAGAATCGTCCAACTAATTAAATCTTACCTCCAGGACAGACACATATAAGTCAAAATAAACGGAACAGTTTCAAGTCAACGACGGATCTCTGCGGGAGTTCCCCAAGGTTCTCTGCTGGCACCGATCTTATTCTTGATATATATGGCAGACATCCCACACAACCCAATGTCAGCTATCTTAGCACTCTATGCGGATAGCACAGCAGTACTTGCCAGATCTCTACAACCACATCTCGTTACTAAAAAAACTGCAAGAAAACCTACTAAAACTAGAACAATGGTTCTCCAAATGGAGATTACAAGTGAATCCCCCAAAAGAGTATAGCGATACTTTTCACCAGAAGATTGGCAACTCCCAAGGGGGACCTTTATCTATTCAACACCAAAATCCCCTGGCAAACAGAAACAAAGTATCTTGGGGTACTTCTAGACAAAAGATTAACGTTCACCCCACACATCAAAGCCTTATGCGCGAAAACATCTAAAACCATCGCACAACTTTCCTCTAAAAATAAGCAAGCTAAATACCAGAATCAAACTACTCCTCTACCTGCTGACGATCCGCCCCATAGTGACATATGCATCTCCAGCCTGGAGCCACACATCCAAAACATCCTCAGGCTGCAGAGAGTGCGGAATAAGTGTTTGCGCATGATCATGGATGCACCGTGGTTTGTAAGAAACGTTCAACTGCATAGAGATACAAACATCCCTTACATCTACTCCTTCCTACAAACTACAGCGGAAAAATTCTTCTCAAAGATCTCTACACACCCCAACGATCTAGTTAAACAGACAGCAAACTATGATGAAACTGACCTCTTCAAATACAAGAGGCCAAAAGCCATCCTAAATACTAGCAACACCGATTAATCTCCGTGCCTCCCCCCCCCTCCAGGGCGAGCTTAAAGAGATAAGTATTGCTTATCTCTTTATATCAAGGATGCATTTCTCTCTCTCTCTAATCTAATGGGCCACAATATAATATAATGATCAAGATCTTCCGTAACTAATGTCGCAAACAGGAATCGTTATTAGTTGAGGTTAACCTAAATAACTTCAATACTACAAAACGCAGCCTTATTTTTGACAATAAATAACTCGATCACCCCCCCCTCCCCCGATTTCGATAATATCTTGATCTCTAGACAAGACTTTATTCTCTGCTGACTTACACTAGCCTTTCCTGTCACAAGAAAGGCTAGTGTAAGTCAGCACATCACGTCCATAGCTTCCCAAAACGTTTTTCAAATAATCCCACCTCTTCGAGTTGCTCAACTTACGGTATTAGTCACATGGATGGGCTGAAAAGTGAGGAGAAACTTGATGATATTGAATTCGAACACCTGCAGAGTGTATTCGTTAGGAAATACATAAGAGAGGAGACAATTGCAGAAACAGCAGTAGAATGGATTGATGAAAAAGAAAAAAAAAACGCGTGGTTCTTTTCCGTTCAAGACACTATTTCTCACCTTCACGACTGTTAACACTATATAAATTCCAAATCCTCCCGACCTTTGGTCCACTTACATTTGGTATGGCACGCCGAAAACCTACCGTAAATGCTCGATGTTATCAGAAGAGGACAATGCCTTTAACTTCTCTTTTCATAGGTGGCACTTTATCGAAACTGCCCACTATAATATATTTCGATATATTTATATAATTGGTCGGATATATTTCTATCAATAAATATATTGGTAGAAATATACCCGACCAATTATGTATCTCGCAAGGAATATTTAAAGGAAATTTCATCGTGTTCTGTGCTAACAGTTCTCTTTTAAAGATACAAAATTTTCACTAATATTATTTATTGAATAAATAATATTAGTGAACGACTGAATACTTGCTAGTATCCGCTAAAATTCAAGGTTGTAGTGATTTCTGGGTTCTCCCAAAGTATCAAGACTATAAAATAGTTTATAGATAGAAATAATAATATAATTTTATATAAAGCATAATACATTTTATTAATATAGTTTATATTTTTTTCAAAAATAAAAAACTTCAGAGTTTTTTAACTATAATAATAAAACGTTACTACACTCTTTTATTTATTGAAAATAAAAATATAAAATTACTACTGATAAGTTGAAGTGCATTTTTTTTAGGAGCTATTTGGTTTGAATGTGAATTTTCAGATTTTATTACAGATGACTAGTTATCATAGATGCATGTAACACATGATTGCCCCAAAGCACTTTTTATAAATTATGATTATGTATATATATTATGTGTGTGTGTAACGCATCAATTTACTAATTACTATTATAAAAAATCAGCTAATGCCTTTTTATAATTATTATTAATTAGTAAATTAATAATTATTAACGTGCGTGTAAGATAAATGCAGGTCTCTTTTATAATTAATTTTTCAATAACTATATATATATATATATATATATATATATATATATATATATATATATATATATATATTATATATATATATATATATATTATATTAGAGTTATATATAATATTCATCAAAGCTTGATTTGCTTCCTCAGTCTTAAGAAAAGGCCGGTTATATTCCACTAATTCGAGCCCTACCCAAGGGCCTATGAGTTGTGGAAATACTTTCTGAAAATGAAAGCTGTGCCGAACAAAGCGGCCTTTTGCAGCTGCCCAATTTTTAATCCATCTAACTCGATGTGCTTCTAGACGTTTTTTTTTCAATGTTTTAGGGATGGGGCCTAAAGCACCTATTATTATGGGAACAACTTTCGTTTTCTTTTGACAGATTCGTATATATATATATATATATATATATAATATAATATATATATTCGTATATATATATATATATATATATATATATTTATATATATATATAACCCTACGCGGACAATGACAGAATGATCATTGACTCGGTTAACATACATAGTTTTATGAAAAATATTGAATGACTAGAACCGAGATTTAATTAAAAAGGTTTTAATTAAATTAAATTAAATTTTTAATTAAATTAAAAAACACACTACTAGTTTCGGCCTGTAACAGCCTTCTTCAGGTGACATTATAAAAGAAAAAACACTAAACATTGAGGGTTAAAAGACTATGAACATCATAGACAGTCTTTATACATAATTAGCATTAAAATACAACTACAACGTTTTAATGCTAATTATGTATAAAGACTGTCTATGATGTTCATAGTCTTTTAACCCTCAATGTTTAGTGTTTTTTCTTTTATAATGTCACCTGAAGAAGGCTGTTACAGGCCGAAACTAGTAGTGTGTTTATATTAAAACCTTTTTAATTAAATCTCGGTTCTAGTCATATATATATATATATATATATATACATTATATATAGTGTCCTAGGCTCGATTCCCGTCGACGACGTGAGGAGCTTAAGGATCTTTCTCAGCCATAGCGAAGTTAGCCGGTCTTGGGCGTGGATGGACAGCAGGGTTTTTTCCCCAGTTTATCTGGGGTTTTTCATCCCGTAAACAGGCAAACCGGCCCCGTGAACACACGCTGCTACAGTCAAAAAATACATCTCCCCCCCCCCTCAGCGGCAGGAGGTTGTACTAACAAACGTCGTATCTACGTAACACGCGGACCCTGCAATGGATGCGAGAAAAACGTGCAGAGAACGAAGAAGATATATAACCAAGTAATTTTATAAACTTGGTTATTTTACTCCTATTCCCAAGTAAGCAAATAGTTAATTTTTTTGCCTGAACGTAGTTCAAGTCTAAAGGTGGTGCAACACCAGGACAAATCATTGTAAAGATCTCATCACTATTCTTAGTATTTTCCATAATGTAAAGCACATCTCACTAACAGATGTATATACTGTAATGTTAGGTTGAAACCCAGACCGGTTTCAACCTTTTTTGAGGTCTCCTCAGTGAGTAGCTAGACCCTAAATACCAAGGTTTTAGTAATACGGAGCCTTATCAACTTTACCTATACAAGTTGCTAAAAGGTGTTTTTATTTTGAATAAGAATCTCTGGAGGAGATATAGATGTAAATAAAAAAACTTATTTACATCTATAATAAGAATCTCTGGAGGATATAGATGTAAATAAAAAAACTTATTTACATCTATAATAAGAATCTCTGGAGGAGATATAGATGTAAATAAGTTTTTTTTTTATTTACATCTATATCTCCTCCAGAGATTCTTTGAGGGTCTACTCACTGAGGAGACTTCAAAAAAGGTTGAAACCGGTCTGGGTAGTGACCCCACCCATAATGTATTGCAGTATACATCTCTTAGTGAGATGTGCTTTACATTATGGAAAATACTAAGAATAGTGATCAGAGCTTTACCCACCTTTACAATGAGTTGCCCTGGTGTTGCACCATCATTAGACTTGAACTACGTTCAGGCGCAAACTTAACCGTTTGCTTACTTGGGATTAGGAGCAAAATAACCAAGTTTATAAAATTACTTGGTAACCCTAATATACATTACCCAAGATAAAAAAACTTATTTACATAAATAAATAAAATAAATAAATATATATATATATATATTGAGTCTGAGCGTTAGTTCTGACGTGAAGCACTGTGTGTGTGAATGATATCATTAGTGCACCAAAACTGGATTAGAGCGCTATGTGAATCGGGCAGGCTCTAACTGAGATTGCTGATTAGATGGGTAAGGTCGAGAGCTATTTCTTGGATTCCAATATACGTCTTTCTAATTCGTCGCAGCATTTATGGATGTTTGAAATTGAGTTCCAGTCTATTTGATGTTGTCGTCCTTCAACATTGGTATTGGCAGAGAATAAAACGCAGTTGGATAGGGCACTTGCACGGACTCTGTTATAAGAAATGTCACGTTGGTGTTCTTCTAGTCGAAGAGAGATGGACTTTTCTGTCTGGCCATAATATGGTTTGCCTCAACTGCAAATGAGTTTGTATACTCCCAGGAACTGAAGACAGTTATGTTTACTTTAGGTTAATTGTAATCCAGTTTTGGCGCACTCATGATATCATTCATATATATATATATATATATATATAAAATAATAAAAATTAGTTTGAATGACTATATACCGAGAATGAAAAAACAACAAGGCTTAATATTAAAATACAACTAATTTCGTTGAATGATTCAACTTCTTCAGGTATCACAGGCAAAGAATTATATAAAAAATGACAGACGTGATAAAATTACATCAACGGATCTAGTATAAAAGACAATAGTACATTTTAAAACAGGAATGCGTGCTGGAGTTCCAATTGAAGCTGATTGCGTGCATGAGTTATCACGAGAGCGCCAATACTGGACAGTGGCAATGTGTGCGTCAGAGAGATTGAAGCTAAGGCTGCTGTTAATATAGGATGAATCTAGTGAAATTTCTCTAGATTCGATGATCTCTCTTTCGAGTTCATCGTAACACACGTGGATATTAGAAGTTTTTTGGCCAGTCTATGAGGTGTTGGCAGCCTTTATCCGAGTTAATAGAGAAGAGAACGTGGACAGAGAGAGCGCTGGCTCTGGTCCTATTGTAGGAAATGTCTCTCTGGTGTTCTTCCATACGCAAAAGGATGGCTTTAGCTGTCTGGCCATAATGTGGTTTTCCACATTCACACAAAATCTTGCAGACCCCTTGGATACTAAGTAGGGAGATGTTTCACTTTAGGTTTACTTAGCATGGAGCGAAGTTTTGGAAACGTAGTGAAGCAAGTTCTAATGTTGAATTTAATAAGAATTTTTGCTAGTTTTGGGGAGAAAGAGCTGATGTATGGCAATGAAATAAAAGCTCTTGGGGGGAGAAGAATCTTCAGTATCAGTAGAGCGACGGAAAGAGAAACATTTATCAATCTATTTAAGAGAGAAGCCATTGTTGACAACAGTCCTTTTAAGTAAAGGACTTTTGTCAACAGACCAAAAAACTTCTAATATCCATGTGTGTTTTGATGAATTCGAAAGAAAGATCATTGAATCTAGAGAAATTTCACTAGATTCATCCCATATTAACAACAGCTTTAGCTTCAATCTCTCTGACGCACACATTGCTTCTGTTCAGTATTGGCGCACTCGTGGCAGCTCACGCACGCAGTCAACTTTAATTTAAAACTCAAGCTCGCATTCCTGTTTTTAAAATGTACTATTGTCTTTTATACTAGATCTGTTGATGTAATTTTATCACGTCTGTCATTTTTTATATAATTCTTTGCCTGTGATACCTGAAGAAGTTGAATCATTCAACGAAACTAGTTGTATCTTAATATTAAACCTTATTGTTTTTTCATTCTCGGTATATAGTCATTCAAAGTAATTTTTATAATATTTTCTACGGAGTAAAGATGAACAATAATTTGTGTGTGTGTGTGTGTGTGTGTGTGTGTGTGTGTGTGTGTGTGTGTGTGTGTGTGTGTGTGTGTGTGTGTGTGTGTGTGTGTGTGTGTGTGTGTGTGTGTGTGTGTGTGTGTGTGTGTGTGTGTGTGTGTGTGTGTGTGACGTTATATCGAAGATTAATACAGGTCTATTTAATAATTATTTTTTCAAAAACTTAAACAAAATATAAAGGAAGTTTTAAACAAAATGTGTGTTTTGACGGTATCGACTGACCTCCATTACGACTCCTCTATTTGACAACATAGTCGCCTTCCAAACTGCCTGGGGTCGAATTGTTTGCATTCAAAATTTAAATACTTCGAACCATGATTCGAACTCTCCGCTAAATTTCATTCATCTCATTAAACTTTTTTAATTAAGAATTTTAATTAAATAATTTTTGCTTCTGTATGTATTATTGATTTCTTATAACTGAATAAATGTATTTAACAATAACAAAATGTGTCATATGTTTACAATTTATAGTAATGTTATGTTATGCGTAATATTAAAATAAAATAAATTTTAATTTAATTTTATTTTTTAATAACTATAGTATTTGAAAAAAGCCTTTCAATAAATGTCGGGTGGGATGTACGAAAGTACCCCTCTTCGATTTAGTACTTTCACATTGAGAGGTTTGGAGTTCTCTTGAATGTCTCTATGATTCTATCTTTCTTCCGGAATTCTCATCTCTCGTCGAGTACGTTTGCCCAGCATTCCCTGTTGATCGCTTGGCTCTCTCATCAAAACGTAATCTCATCTCCGTCACGAAGGGCGTATCGGTCTACATTCTTTTGTTCCATCTGCGTGGTAAACAAATGGGCGGATGCCGGACTACTGCTTGATGCTGTAGGAACTCGTTTCTATGTAACCCACACATCTGATCAATCATCCTCTAGGTCATAGGAAACAAATATATTCATTTTTTCTTACGTATCTTTATCATGCGATAGGGTGGAGATTCATATTTCAACATCGTTTATTTTGTTTTCTTCCTTTCATTTATTATTATCATTGTTTTTTTCTCTTGTTTGAAAGTTTTTCATTCGGCATTATCGTACTATGAGTTGAAGCACTACTTCTGCTGCGTGAATTCAATTATTTGGAGTCTATATTTTAATAAAATTGCGCATATGACGTCACTGAGCAAGCCATAATGGCCAAGGTTACCACTGTTTATGATTGGTTGGTTATGATAATAAGTGCTTCGGGTTTTTTTTTTATTATTATTAAATTAAGATGTATTTAAAATTTAATATATTTAAAATAAAATAGGGATGCGAAAAAAATATTACTTAACTTCTGTCTCGTCCAGTTATTATGATGTATTAGCTTCTCATTTCCATTTGTAATAAGTTGAAAACCATTCTGCTAACGCATGCGTATTAACCCCATGCAAATAAGGTATTCATAAATCGTGACGTTTCCAGTCGTATAAAAGAATCTTTATCAGGGAAAAAAAAAAAAAAAAAAATCATATAATTATGAAAGTATGTGGTAAATCATACATTGCCAGAGGAAAAACACGCTAAACCTGTTTACGGTTTATCTTAAAAGTAAAAGAAAATACTAGGATTTTCCGTTTTATCAATTGCGTGTTTAATATAGTCATGTTTCGAAACCTCGAAAACTGAATTAGAAAAACAATAAAAGTATGCGGAAATGCTTAAAGTTCCTTATGAGGTAATAAAAGGATAAAAAAATGTCAAAATATTTCAGTTCTCACTAACATTTTATTAGAATTGTACTGGAACAGACAGACGTAAACCTCAGTTTTCAATGAACAATATTTGACAAACGGAAGGAGTATGTCAACAACTAGTTGACATACTCGTTTAGCTATTAATGTGTATTCAGTATGTCAAATTCTGTTACAGTATTTATTTCACAGAGTAATCTCAAACAACAGTATTCTCGGTGAAGTCCTAAGTATCGACTGACACAGGAATACACAGGTCGCGAATTAATAACAATTGTTGATATTTACAATACTTCCCAATAGAAAGATGATTCGAATTGAATTACCAAGTTTGCATGATTTATTCTTCATTATTAATTTCTATCGATTACTAAAATTAATGCAAATAGAATACTGGGTATGTAGTAGTAGTGTATAAAATAAATAAACATATACAAAGATAGCAAGATGTATATTAGATATTGTATAACTCACCGAATAAAAACATGTTATATCCGTAGTAAGGCTATACGACACTGTTTAGGTATTAAACAAGCAACAAAATAGAATGCCCAGTTATGCACATGCTTACTGATGAGATGGAATGAGAAGCTGAACTCCGCGAAACATATGAAAGCATGCATTAGTGATACCGGACTCATCCCAGTAATGTATCTTCCTGCTCAGAGAGAGAGAGAGAGCACAGATAATTATTGTTTCATTATTACATCGAGCGATGAACCACGCACGCACACGCACACATATGCGAGAGACAGAACGCATTTTATAGACGATATCAGACTATCGATAAATATAGTTCAAATTGTAAATAATCACGCCTTTTTTTTGTATTTCCATACAATAATGACTGTACACAAAACATAATTATGGACGTCAGTATGACTAGAATGCACGCTGAACATAAAAAAATCAGGGCTCGCCAAAGGACCAGCGGATAGGAAGATGACCCCTGAGAGTCGATCTGTTTACTTTACTGGTCCGTTAGAGCACATTACCTAGTGAAAAGAACTCAACAGGAAACTCTTACCCTTAATCGGGGGACTCCAGCAGCGACTGTATAGCTTTCCCATTCTTACCTTCACTCTTCCTTCATCTCGCTACCGATTCGAGACTTTAATCCTATTGTTAACATACCACAACGCCTTCTCCGGCCACGCGCACTTCGTACACACTAAACTACTTGTAATGAAACACACACACACATACATACTCCCGCTCACGGACGGGGTTAGCGTTTCGGACTCACATGGTACGATTGTGCAACTGGTGTTCCGCTTACTCTACGACCCAATGCCGTTAGCCTAGAACCCAAGATTATCCGAGAGTTGTCATTCATCATCCAAGAAGCTGAACTATTGTCCGAACATGCAGTGCGGAGTTTTATCTGATTTTAAATATTTTCCGTGGGGACGAAGATGGCAATTAGGAGATTCGAATGCTCGAGCTTCTTAGGAATGCGGCTAGGGAAAAAAAAAATGAAGGGGTAGCAAGAGTACGTGATCTGCGTTTCACTTAACTTTTTTTTTTCTTTTAGAGAGGATAAACATATATTAAGTACCTTCATCTAGGCGCGGTGAGGATAGGTTATGTCCTCAGAATAATTAGTTATCCTCTGATTTCGTAAATGCACTCTAATAGCAGTTTTATTCATCAGGGAAGGGCTCTGATAGGAGGCTGCACAGTGATTTTGTCAACCATTATTTTTGGTTGCAGTTAGATACAGATCTAACGGAAATTACGAGCCTGTTCACTTTGCTTATGAGGATATAAAAAAATAAAATAAATACGCAAATTAAAAATGAAAGTCTAGATTTTTTTAAATAAATTAACAGGAAAAGAGAATTAAAAAAACAGTTAAGGAATGAAATCACGGTGAATGTAGACTGAGAGAAAGTAGATAAAATTCTCGACTACTTATCATCTATGCTGCTTTGTTAAATTAAAAAAAAAAACGTATTATAAAATTTATCACGAAATTATGTTTAGGCATGCATGAATTTTTTTCCCTAGCCATGTTGACTGAGTACTTTCGCTGATGCGATCTTTTCCTAACAAAATTGCATTCAAATCCATCTGCGTTAAGAGAATATTCTAAGCTGGTTTTATGACTTTTTTTTTCCTTATAACTTAGGTCCGGTCGCTTTTAAATTCATTGTTTTCTTTTGGTTCTCTCTCAACGTTTCAGAATTCGCACGCATTTGTGACAAGGAGATAGTAAACTTGACCACTTTATTTTTTCAATTTCAAAAATTAGGTTATGAAAGTCACATGACTGAAATAGTCTCGTTCATGTATTGACTTTAACTAAATATAACTTACTGATTGTTCATTAGGCAACATTGAATGAATCAAAATCGCACTTTGGTTGTTGCAGAATCCCTCATTTCACTTAACTTAGGCTTTAAGAGTATTTATGATAAGCTATTTTATTATTGTATATATAAAATATTCAAAATTATAGCGAATGAAATAGTATATTATATTAAATTTTAAAATGTTCATAATACACCTTTTATATTATTATATAGATAAAATATTTAAAAAACGATGATTGAAAATTTCTGATATATATTTATTTTCTGATAACTATATTTCTGCTGTCGACTATATTTTCTGATAATATGATATGATATATTAACTATATTTTATATATATATTTTATATATATATATGATATGATATATTAACTATATTTTATATATATATATATATATATATATATATATATATATATATATATATATATATATATATATTTATATATTTTCTGATATGATATGATATATAATATATATCTGATCTGATATATATATATATATATATATTATATTAACTATATTTTCTGATATGATATGATATATGATATATATCTGATCTGATATATATATATATATATATATATTATAGTAAGCTGAAAACTTCTTATATATATATATATATTCTATACTAAGCTGAAAACTTCTTAATATATATTATAACTATATTTTCTGATATAGAACTGGTTAACATACGATTGTTGTACTGATTGAGGCTTTGGACAACAGTAGCGTTATACACACTGGCGGCTCGTGGCTTGAAATCGTGGTGCTGCAACTTTCGAAATACTGTATACATACACACTGTAAGTACAGTGTATACGTGTTTGGATAAAATATCAAAATTATGGTAAAAATTAAACACGAAAAAATATTGTTTATTATCGATAAAATTATACAGTTTGGTATAATTCAAAATTATTTAAAAATAAAATATATTCTTCTTGTTTTTGTTTCATGAAAAATATTGCTTTTATCGATAAAATTATACAGTTTATTATAATTCAAAATCACTATAACAAATGTTATGTCTTTAATTGTAATGTCCAAATATTTAAAGAAAGAGTAAACACGATAGCACTACGAACCCTCTACTACTGGCGCAAAATGCATATAAACAACAGTGGAACTGCGCGACGGACAGTGCCGCATTACTCTATTAGCTCGCATCTCACTATGACACTGTGGAAAACGCAGTGTCGCTAACGCCCTTCGCTCTCCTAAGTGCTACAAGATGGATTTTTTTTATTATTTTTTTACAAAATAAGAGAATTGTATAGGATTGTTGATGATAAATTAAATATTACAAGCAAATATAAACAAATTAATAAATATATTTATATATCGAGAAAAATTAGGGGGTGCTGCAGTTCCGTTAGTGCCTATGCACGAGCCGCCTTTGTTTATACATTTCCCATTGTAGCCCATGCATGTCGTACGAGACGATTAAAATGGGTACCCAGGAAGGGTAATGGATGGAAATGTTGGTTGTAGCCAATGAAGTTCTAACTGAGGCTCGACTATTGCTGTTACCCTCCTGCCATGATCAGAGCTCAATAACACCCTATCCTTACATTGTCCTCTACAGATAACGGGGAGGATGAAAAGCATTCTTGCTTCGCCCATTTAGCCAAAAAAAAAAAAAAAAAAAAAAAAAACATTTATTTAACTTGATACTGTATGCCAACAGGTATACATACCATGACAATCAAATCTTGTTAATGCTATTAACAAGATTTGATTGTCATGGTATTTTATGTGAATTATATAAAAGTATATGGCTGCGATGATATATTGTGTTAATGCATAAAATAAAATAGTATAGTATGTTACTGTTTACCATACTTGTGATATGCTACTAAAATTCCAGTATGATGCAATTTTGAAAGAATACAAAATAGTTGGGAGATATTTTGATAAAAGGTGGCGTTAGATCTTCACTATTTTTTTTTAAATATATTTCATTATATAAATTAGAGAATGTAACTCATATATTCCAAACATACCGTTTTATGATCTGTGAATCATAGCGGAAAAATCGCATCAAATTTAACGCGAAACACATAGAAATAGAGTAAAAACATACCTGTATATATATATAATGTTCGTTCATGTATTATTTTTGAAGAAATGACATCTAAATATAAAATAAATAAATAAAAACTGACATATTTTTCAGGTGGAGAAAATAAAATTTTAGTATTTGGCATTAGGGAGGGTACATAATTAGCATTTTGACCGTGGGACAAAACAACCTGTTTACGTCTGTTTTTTTTTTTTTTTTAATTATTTTTCATGTTAAATAAATTAACAACAAAAGAAACAAGTTTTTAGTTAGATAACTCGACACGTCTTATAATTCATGCTACACGCATCTAAACTGAACATGAGACCAAGATAGAAAGACATATATAAAAAAAAACTTCTGATAGATATGTAAATATTATGTATATAAAACAAGGGAAAGATACAAGCATCAAATAGATTTGACAACAGATAGATGTGTATATTATTATTGATTAATTGTCTTAACCTAACGTTCCTTTTATATTTAGCTGAGTCAGACACCATAATCAGCTGTGGCGATAATTATGAAGGTCTAGAAGCTCTGCCCGGAAAATTTCAGGGTTCGTTATAGAAGCAGGAACTTGAATTATAGGATGCCAAAAGGTCACTTTTATTACAAGTTAAAAAAAATGAAATTCTGATGTAATGTCATGCTCGGTCTCACTTTGTCCACGTCTTAATATAAAATAGCCAGTCCATAGAAAAAGAGGATGAGTGTTTGGTAACGACACAACAACAAACACAAGTCGTACAACATTAATCTTTATATCTTGATGTGTGCACCATGTGGTTACCAGATGGAAGCTGCACCATGTCTCTTGGGGGAGTGTTCCGAGAACTTGGTTTTGTTTAAAGTAATCTACAGTGTGTGTATATATACACATCTGTGTGTCCATAATAGCGCTATGGACACAGTGACATAACACAGATGAACGTATGTAGTTTAACTTGTTCAAGTATGATTGCCTTCGTGATATCTACACAGTATGATAGCTCACTGTATGAACAATTTTTTTTATTTATTTTTATTTTTTTATGAACAGACAGCTAGTATTGAAAGAGCGCCGCTATCTGCTGTCATTATTATATCTTGTTTGCAAGTCCTCATGTTGTAAACCAAACAATGCAAAAATAACAAATTTGTTTCCTGTTCGAAACAGGTTTCTGAAGAATAGCTTCTGTTTCCTTGGAGACAAATGACTGTTTGCAAGGTTGTAATTTTCTCAGCAGACTATCTGTTAATGTGGCTAACAAATTAAATCAATAAAATGATTGACACGCCATTTGAAAACCATAAAAGGTATCAGGAAACTTGTAATGTTTTATGTCAACTGTCGACCTTGATTGCGTTATTGGAGCAGCGCCATCTACTGTTGAAATGTAAAGCTTTCGGTAGTGTCGTGTGTATGTGTTGCATTGAAAACAATACTGCGTATTTTGGAAATATGAGTCTTGGAGAGTTTCATACTTGATAGTTGCGATCAAATACTTTTTAGTTAAGCTGTGTAATACTCATTGTTACTGTTTCCAAGCGAAAATTACTACAAACAGGCAAATCTTTAAATTAAAAAAAGAACTAAAAAGGAGTTAAAAATAAAAATTTGAAGCTAAAATTTTAAAAGTAGTAGCTGATATTTTTCAGTTACTTTATTCAAGATGAAGTGATACTTGCATTTAAGTGGCTAAAGACATCTTCCAAGTGGTCTTCAGCACTTAATTCACCCACGTTTTGACTTAGATTTTCAGCTTTATTATATGTGGTCATCATTCCAATATTACTCAGTGTAGATGCTGGTAAATGATAGTCTGTACAGTACTTGTTGTTCTGTCTGAGGCCACTTGACTGACAAAACAGCTGTCAGCATTGCCAACTCCATCTTGTTTCTTAATTTAGTTTTAACTACATTCATGGAACTAAAAATTCGTTCAATTTCTGCATTAGAATTTAGCAGTATTAATAAATTTATTGCACACTGAACAATTTCTGTAAATGAATTCATTCCAGATGCATCTTTGTACTCTCGTACTCATCCCCAGAATAGCTCAGTGTTTTCTATATTTGTCCATTTATTTAAGTGGATAGTATTGTATTGGTATTCAGCAGCAGCAACATCTTTTTCTGTTTGCATTATTTCTAAGAGATGGGAGTAACAGGTTCTTTTATATGTTTTAGGGTATTGTCAACAGAAAAAGAAGAGATCATTCTTAAAATATTCAAGTTTTCAGGCAACCTTTGCTTAAGCTGTTTGAAAAGACCAAGAAGAAACTGTCTTGCTCTATTTCTAAGATTGTGCTCATCATTTTATGTTATTTTCTTTTGTATCATCAACTCTGAAATTTTTCTTTCAAATCTGTAACCAAGATTTGGTTTGGGATCCAAATAGTCATCAATTTCGGAATCTAGAGAGTCGACTGTGGATGATGGTAGCACTAACATATTAGCAATAGAGCGAATCAAACGAGAAAGGTCTTCAAATAACCTCGTCTTTTAGATTCGAAAATCTTGATAACTTGCTGAACTTGAACTTGAACAGGATGCAAAAATAAAAGACACAACAGATTCCTTTCATCTGTGTACATCTCCCACAAAATTTGAGCATTGTAACACTTCTCAGTCACACTCACGACTTCGAAGGGAGTTTTTCATTCCAACCACTGGCTGAGAATTCGGTCTACTGCAGGTTCAATAGAGCCACCTTGTTGCACAGTTGCTTACAATTTTCAGAGAAGCATCATTTTCGTTGATAGTTTGATACAACTCTTTGTACTGCTTGTGTTGAAGAAGAATGTGAAACCACTTATACTTTTCGGTAACTAAAAATTATAAGTGTGAGACATTGCAAGTTGCAATGAATGGTACACACGTATATATGACTGTCTGGGATAATATTTTTGCAAAAAAACTACTAGATGATCGCGATTGTTCAATGATGAGTGACAAAGAAATACTCGTAATGCTAAGCTGGTTTCAAAGTTCGCTGTCTCATCAGATTTCTTCACAAGCATATTTCTAATAGGAACAGTAGCAACATGTTTCTTAGTTTCACTATGCTTTACAAGCTGACAATATTTAGCATCTATATCACATCTACAAAACTTACACTGGCCCTTTGTAGCATCACCAGGTACTTCACACAGCTATTTACTAAACATTCCCTCCTAAATTTTTGCTTGTAGCTTTATTTGTCTCTTTGCTCATTTTTGAAGAAGAGTACACAACTCTTTACCGCAATGAGCTACGATCAGTGTTTGCTATCGCAACTACCAACCAGAACACTGTGCAACAGACTAACTTGTAGCGGTGCTATCAACTTCAAGGCGACAAAATGGCAGACTGTTGGGCCACGTGACTAACTGACGTCATCGCGCGTTTGAAAACGTGTGCGATACTCGCACCAAACGTACGATACAATTCTTTATAAAATGCGAACATCTCGAAAACTTTTGAAACAATTTCTTTATAAAAACAACTAAAAAGAGCTTGAATAATGAACGATGTGTGTCACCGTACAAAAATGTCATTACGAAACCCATATTTTATGATTGGCCATATTTCGGTGATGTAAAATTACATCGGCAAAGTCGATATTAGATCTAACATTATTTCAAAGCCGAATACTTGTATAAAAACTTTGAAAGTTTTGTAAGTTGACCCGAGAGCTTACGAGAATACAATCCTCAACATCGCCGAGTTGCCTTAGCTATTTAAGTCAAATATTGCAAGCTAAGGCAACTCTGGGATGCCGATGATTGCATTCTCAAAAGCTCTCAGGTCAACTTACGAAACTTTCATACCTTCTATAAACATTCGGCTTTGAAATAATGTTGGATCGAATATCCACCTTGCCGATGTAATTAGGAATTGTTTATTTTCGGTAATTTTCCATTTAATAATTTCGCACCGGGGTTGACTGCGGATAAGAGGGAACTACGGTATCTTTTCCTAAAATCATTTTGCTCAAAAAATAACTGAAAACATCTAAAATACCGACATTAAGTGCCAATCATTAGAAATCTTTACTAGGGGTTAACTTCGATAGTGTAAAAACTGGAACGTCATTTTTTAGACTTCGAACCAATCATGAATTTGTTTATTTATTTGATCAAAAAGGACTGTCGTATTTTTATGGATATTATCTGTGGATTGACACAGTGATTTTCTGACCTTCTTTTATTTTATGTTTTTTCTCCCTAATTTAGATAGAACAAATTGGAGTGAGCCTGATTCAGGTGAGTGAATATAACCGATGTTCTAAAACCGAATTTCCCTGAAGGAAAAAAACATATGAAGGTGCGTTGTTGTGCGTGCCGAAAGCGATTTTGTTCGGCACGCACGACAACGCACCTTCATAACTTCCCATGGAAGTTATGCATTCTATGCTTAGGATAACAAATCTGATTACTCAGTTGAATTCCAGACCATTCCTAGGATTCTTTTTTCTATAGAATAAAACCATCATCTTTATTTGGAGTTCGACGTCTAAATTTATGATTTTATTTATTCATTTATTTATTTATTACTGTGGTAACGTCAGAATTTTTCCTCACATCATTTTTGATCTACAACTTGCTGAGCACAGTTGCCATGATGAGTCTCCTTTGCTCAGTCAGTAAAGCGGATGCCCTTTAGTTAAAATTATGTTTGTTAAAAAAACAACAACAACAATAATCTTTATAAGAACTTTGAAATCAAGTCGAATTAGCTGATCTCATACGGTGGTAGCAAGGTTTTCCTCTCTCTCTCTCTCTCTCTCCCTAAAAGTCTGGTTTTTCACCTCGCAAGCTAGGTAAATATTATACACAAAAAGAAACAGCAAATGCACACAATTTACAGACATAGAAGACAATGTAGACATGATTAACTGCTCGCTATCATAACATTATTTTAAGTATCTGCGAAGCCAACTCACTTGGTTGTGGCAGACCATTGAGTTTAACACATAAGGAGATGACATGAGAGGTCGTCTGTGTTTAGATTTGTTTGTAAACGAACATTCCAAAGTGCTATCATTAGAATATTTCAATTATTTCCACGACAAACATGTAAAGCATTTCTTAATAAAATCACTGCCGTTCCCAACCTATTTTTAAGCTAAGACAACTTTAATACTGACCGAATTCGTACATATCCAGATCATTACATCTTGTCGTTGACTCCACAAGACCACGAAAAGTGTCCTGGGATATTCTGGATCAGCTAACAGAATAATGTCCTAGAGGTCAGCAACAGAGTCATGCAATGGCAGATGTTGCATTCCATACAATCCCACAACAACATTTCGATGGGGGTTTCAAATTAGAAGAATCAGGCGACCGGAATGCTTGGATTTGTTCTTCGAACTATGCTTACACAATGCGAGCCTCGTGTCAAGGCATTACCTTGTTGGAAGACTTCAAATCCATTGAACTACATCGTCACCATGTAGGACAATACCTTTTCCGAAATAATTTGAAGATAAGAATTAGCGGTCAAGGTGGGTTCATTGGGGATGAACATCATCTGGCTCTATCGATTACTTCGTCTGAATTCATTTAATAGCTTCTAATTGCGAGCTATGGTTTTTATGAGTTTTTTTTTTTAATTCAATTATTCTCGTTTGCAGAAGTTTCTTTTGGAGTAGTGGTAACTACCGACAAAAAATCAAAAAAAAAAAAAAACAATTATACTCCTCAAGATTTGGTGCTCAGTCTGTATGCCCTTTGATTAGCAAGATCTGGGTTCGAATTCTTTCCAGAAAACGAACTTTTTTTAGGGCATTCCAAATGGATTTGAGTTAGACTGTCTCATATGATAGAAAGGTTTTCATCACAGAAAGAAACTAGGGTTTTTCATTTCGCAAAACGGACACGAGAAATATCCGCGCAATTAACAGACATAACGCACGGCACCATAGCCTTAATTGCTTCTATTGTAATTCTCAACAACATCTTTAAAATTTGGAATAATGTAGTACCCATCCTCACGCTCTATTGCGTTCTAGAGTTTTAATTTTTGTGTGTTCGACCATCTCTCTCTCTCTCTCTCTCTCAATCTACGAAGGTCGAATTTAGGAGGGATTACAACATAAAGGTCAAATAGATATATCGGTTGGATCACAGGATTACGTCTCTAATGGAGAATGAACTAAAACTAGTAATATTAGTCTAAACATGAATTTATTGAACGATATTAGTTAAGCAACTCGAACTGCAAATGTATTTTCTTGCACAGCTATGCAGGAACTTTACCAGCAGACACAAATCCTTTCTGAAGCAATTATAGATTGAATAACTACAACTCTTCATTTCCAATGGCGTTTGTAAAACCAAATCTTGGCTTAATAAATAGCCAAATGAATTCTGTGGGAGAGCCATTCAGCTTGGTAAATCATTGGGATGCAAATCGCGGTGCTCAAAATGGGATTCAATATGATCATCCTTAGGGGCTTTATCAATGAAGCAGCCTAACTCGGTTTTTATGGTTGTAGACTGAATAAAGCAAGTTTATTTAAGAATGACGTGCTGATGGGAATAGAATTTCGAATCAAAGGAGGGTCACTGTAGAATAGATTTACGAAAACACATTTAGTGAAAGAGTACTTAACATTAGTTGCAAATTACACCAAATTTTGCAGAATTATATACCTTGAACAAACTGAAGAAAGGCTTAGAATATTTTTTAGCGGTAAGGATTTAATTTTGTACGATCAACAACTTTAGTACCTCGTTACTTTTTTGTTTATTTATAATGGCATAATATTTTATTAGTTTTATCGTCTGAAGCTTAGTAGTTTCCCCTCTATGTCATTTCATTTAGAAGAAAACCTGAACTGAAATTCTATGCGTGATAAAAGGGTTTTATCAAGCCTTTTCCACACTCGACTACGTTAGCCAGTCACAGATGGAGAAGGCGTGATTTGTTTGTTCCAGCAGCTGGGATTTTTCTTTTAAAAGCAAGCAAATGTATCCTGTGAACACGTACATTGTGTTCAAATAAAACCGACTGCGTATAAGGCTGATTCGTTTTTAGTAAAGATGAAGTTAAACGTTAAGGAACATTTCTAACTTTTGATAACCAGTACAATGTCAATGTTAATGTCTACGTTGATATAAAATTTAAGCAAATTTAGTACGAAGGATTCTCTTTTGGGAACGAAGAGTATGCTTCAGTATTTTACCCTTGAGGATTTGGTTCTTTTGCTGACTTAGATGTCAAATTAATTAGCCTCCTTTTGTAGTTAAGTACTAAATATCTGACCTTTTCTCTTTTTTTATACTAATTTCGTTAATCATTGAATATTCTCTTGCAGAAGCATGTTGCTTTCGATGTAGGTGTCTTAACTTTTCATTTGAATTTGATGTTATTCTTATAAAAATGTTGTTATTCTTTGCCGACTTAGTTAGCGTATTTCCTCCCCAACCAAGACGTTGCAGATTCGAATCCCATCTTAAACATGAATGCTTGTAATTGTCTTTCAGATGGGAGATGCATTTTATCTGCTGTAGGACCAACGCCTCTGCTTATGGGAGGACTGAAGTGGCATGAAAAATTCCACGTTTAGTCTCTAGAGCAGAGTTTGTATGATTATGTAAAAAAATTAAAAAATAGAAAAAAATCACTATCTCACTCACGCTATTACATAATGAATTATAGGCTTAATATATAAATAATGAATAATAGGCTTAATTATAATTGCAAAGAGAAGTGGAGATTGTAATTGTTAATTTTAATTGGTTTATTCTTATTTTAAAAAAATCATTCAAACTGCTGTTTAAGTTTACTAGAATAACACATTTCGTTCAGGTGTTACCAGCGAAGGAAATTTTACTTCCTGTTTGTGCTAGGTGATAGTTAAGCTACTGGTCCATCATGTCTAAATATAATCACGGAAACTGACAGATTCCCCCCCCCCCTCTCGCCATCACCACCAATATTCCAAGACTAATTACCGGCATTTCTAGTAATCCATAGCTGTCCACTTTCAGCAGTGAAGCCAATTGTTAATTTTTAATCAGCGCATGCGCTAACAATAGCACACCTTCGCTATTGTAGGTTACCAGTTTTATTTTAAGCATGGAAATAAACCCGAGACAAAATTTATTGATTAATACAATATTAACTAATGAAGAAAAATTAAGATAGCAACCAAAAAAGTTTTTTTTTTAGTTGGCATCATATTACTTTATGATTTTTTTTTTATTTTTTTTTCGTTTATTTAAAATATTGGCTATATTTATGGTTATTCATATATTCATAGACTCCCAAATAAACTATATTATAATTATTTATTATAATATAGTTGGCATAATAGTCCAATGAGTTATAATTTAATTACTTTTGCACTTTTATTAATTACTTTTGCACTTTTATTAATTACTTTTCAATAATAATAATAATAATAATAATAATGATAATAATAATTATTATTATTATAACAAACATATTATTATAACAAACTAGACGGCAAAACTAGAAAACTAATTACTATGCATCATGCATTACATCCACGAAGTGATGTTGACCGGTTGTACCTACCGAGGAGAATAGGTGGACGGGGTCGGTCTGCTGCAAGTGAGACAGACTGTGGAAGAAGAAGAAATTGGTTTAAGAAATTACATCGAAAATAGCTCTGAGCCAATGCTTCAAGCCATTACACAAAAGGGCCTTCTAAAATCAACAGGAAACAAATCCGATTACAAAATGGAACAGCAAAATAACCGATATGCGCGCTGGAAAAATAAACCTTTGCATGGCCAATTTCTTAGAGATACTGAGGACAAAATTGACGTAAACAAGACGTGGCAATGGCTACAATATTAATATATTAAAAAAGAAACAGAAGGATTTATTCTAGAAGCTCAAGAATAGGCATTAAAAACTAATGCAATGAAAGCAAAAAGTTTGAACATCGACAATAACAGCAAATGGATTATGCGATCAGAAAGATGAGACAGTAGAACATCTAATCAGTGCGTGCAGTAAGATAGCTCAAACTGACTATAAATACCGCCATGATCAAGTGGCCAAAATAATTCATTGGCATGTATGCAAAAAATATGGTTTTCTTACTTCTGATAACTGGCGACAGCATAAAATAGAGACAGTATTGGAAAACGAAACAGCAAAAATTTTCTGGGACTTTAGAATACAAACTGATCGGCATTTGGAACACAATAGACCTGACATCGAAAATTATCGAACATTGACAGGTTTGGATTATCGATATCGCAGTATTAACAACAAAAAACTGGAAAAAATTACTAAATATCGGGATCTCACAATCGAAGTTGGCTGGATGTGGCTTAAACACACTAAAGTTATCCCAATAGTTATCGGTGCACTTGGCGCAATTTCAAAGAAGTTATCCAACTATTTACAGCAATTAAACATCAACGAAGTGACCCCATATGACCTACAAAAAAACAGCATTACTTCGAACAGTCCATATTTTACGACGCTACCTGACAGATTATTCTTAGATTCTTCAGTAGAATCTGAATTGTTCTGTATATCGCCAGTCAAATTGTTGTTTAAATAATATTTGTTGTTTATGTAATGTTCTTTAAATCTTGTTTTGACTGTGTATCAAATATGTGAATAAATAATAATAATAATAATTATTATTATTATTTTGATAAAAGCAGAGCTAATAATGTGAGCTAATTGTAAAAAGGTGTTTATAGTGAAACACCTTTTTACATAGGGGAAGACAACCGAGTTTGGAAATGCAAGGGATGCCCGGATAAACAGCTTTCTCAATCCAGCGTGCATTGGGAAAGATGTTTTCCCGTGACTGCAGTAAAAAAAAAAGCACAGATGGAATATGATCTAAATTATAGCATGTACTCTCTATCATATGTTCCCATTGTTTTTGTATAAGCTGGTATAGCTATTTATTTAAGTGTCATAGCGAATATGTGATGTTTGACAGTGTCACCTATGCCGTAGCCTTAAAAACATTTTATCTTTTACAACAGGAAATATTTTTTATCTTTTTCAAATGCGATCGTCTGGGAAGATCAGGAATTTAATCAAAAATTAAGCTAGCAATGATAAAAACAAAATGTATCTTTTATTCTAACAAATATCAACTCGATTCATATCAACAATATTTGATGATATGAATCGATCGATTGTTAATCTTTTACGAAAATCAACAATGGAAAATTAGGCAGAGTGGAAAAACAGAACAACAATGGAAATCTAGTGGTAGAATTGGAAACAATATCCATTACCTTATAGCTTGTTAGGACTGCAGAGAGACTGGGTTAACATCAACCCGCCCGGCATCATTTCCACTTTTTGGCTTTACCATCTTCCAAAAACTAATTTTAGTCTAAATTAGTGGCCCCAACCAAGCAGGTAACTTTTATTCAGAATATATTTCTTCACTCCGGAGTCCAACAGAATCTCTTTCTCTGATACCTTGGCTATTTGAGCAACTTTTGACATAATGGCAGACCACCCCGATCAGAAACACGAGAACAAAAGCGATGATAAGAATGCTAAACCCAAATCTTTTGTTATTCCTCAGCCTCATTTTATTCCTGGGTAAGTTACTGTTGAAATCGTTATCAACAAGTGTTTGTTGTTACATTTCTCTAGAGTCTAAATGATATATTTTTTTTTAGGATTTTATCGTCTGAGGCATTTATACTATTTTGTTATTTATGTGATATTTATTGTATTATAGGTATACAGGTCACTGCCCCGATCTTATTAATATTTGTGGCGAGAGCTATGGATGGGCAACTCATTCCGTACTTAAAGCAAATCCTCATATTGCAGGAAGATTAGCTCCTATTAAGCCACAGGAGGAGGAGACTCCTGAAGGAAAGGAAGCAAAAATTAAGAAAGATGAAGAGGATTCAATTAAGCTGATCAAGTCCCGTAAAACAGAAGGTCAACCTCTACTAACAGAATACATGTTGCCAGGATATTCAGGTTTGAGGATTTCTGTTTATTTATCGCTAATTAAAATAATTATGTATGGAACAAATCACATTGAGTTTATGTTTTTTTTTTCCCTTAAGTTTGATACGGAAATCCACTTATTAATATTTTACATTAACCCGTCAATCGTTACGGGAATCCGAGTTCATTGTTCGATTTGATTTTCGATTTGCAGGGCATGTTCCAAACGCACAGACAATTTGTGGTAAGAGCTATAACAAGTGTTGTATTGAGGCAATAGCGGAGTTCTCCAGGATGCAACATGAACAAGAGCGAGTGACGAAAATGAAGAAATCCAAATCAAAACCATCTTCCAAGTCTTCACAGTTAGATAATAAAGATTAAAGACGGAGAATGGTAGGTTATTTAAACAACTAACAAATTACTTGAATACAAAAGAAAATATTTAATTCTTAAACTTATTTTAATGTGAAATAAAAATATAAAATGAGTTTGTCAGTTAATCACCATCGACCCATTTCACGGTCGCTACTGAATCTATATTTGCATTATAGATTAACTTAATGACAATTGTAGATTGTAAAATACTGTATAGTCTAATTGATAATCAGCATACGAGTTAAGATAATGATAAATTGTAAATTGATAAATAATCTTAAAACTCAATAAAATTTAAGACCTTAATTTTTTATTAATATAATTTTTAGACATGATAAAATAAAAAGTAAAAGTATGAATATAAATAGAGCAGCATGAAATTAATATAGTGATGATACCGATTGCGTTAACTTCAGTTCTGTCTCTTTAGTGGTCTCGTTTTTATTGAATAGTTCTTTATTCCTCAGAGAATGACCTGTATTTGACCCTCTTTAATATCGTCATCAGACATTTCCTAAGCAAAAATTAAGTTTCGACCCATTTACAATTACTTTTCAAATTTTAATTATTTTAGTATTCAACTAACAGTTATATTTGTTTATGAAAATATTTATTTTTTTCGAACTCATTCGACGTTTTAATTCCTACTCTAATTCTTTTTAATTTTTTTTATTTTTATTTCAGAATGAGTGTCGGAGAGAAAATAAAAAAAACAAACAGAACCGACTTTGCCATTTCATACGCTAAAATACCATCTCTATCCATTTCAAGAATTATAATTGAAGTTGTGATTTAAAGTGATCGTAAAGACTGCCAGCTCATCTTCAAGGAGAAGAAGAAGAAGAAGAAGAAAAAAGCCGTAGTCCAACAAGCTGTAGTATTCCGAATAGAAGTGAAATAAATTCTCATATATTTTTGATTTGTGGTATTTGATTTAATTATTAAAATTGAGAAATCTGAATTATAATAATGATATATATGAAGGAGTTGTACAAGTCTTTATAGCTTTGCTAATTAAGTTTTGTCAAGACGAAGAATATCAATATTTCATCATTTCTTAAATGTTTAATTTGGGACTGGGGGAGTAATATAATAATGATTTCGGTATAATGCTTTACAATCTTTTATAAGTTTCAGACTTTCACTATAATTTTTGATTTATTCCGTATATTTGAAACTGACAAATACTTATACTCCAAATTACCACCAACACCACTGAATCCACAGTTGTTAACAACATTGGAACTTCGTTAACAACGAAAATCCGTGATATAGAGGCAAAGAACGAGTGTACATATGATACATGAGAAACTTCTTGTGTCTGAGTGCATTCCCATTAACTTGGAAGTATGGATAGCTGATATGTAATTGGCTAGATCTGTTTCTCTTGGTATGTTTTTGGCTATAATACCTGAAACGGTGAATGCTGACAGATATGCTACAATTCTGGATGATGCCTTACTTCTTCACTGTGACAGTTTTTACGGTACAAACACATGCCTTTTTTAACATAAATATGTGCCACTGTCATTCTTTTTATATATATATATATATATATGGTCAACCTATACTACGTTAGTAGCGTATATGGGTGGTGGGTTGGGAAAGGAGAAACTTGTTAACATTCGATTTAAAAGCCTGTATATTGTATTCCTTGGGAAATACGTCAGGAGGAAGACTGTTCTACAGTACCGCAGTGGCAGGGATGAAGGAGGAAGAAAAGAAACTTGTTCTGTGGGTTTCAAGGCGTACCGTGAGTTGATGCTGTTTCAGATGAACATTTCCCATGGAAATATTTATAGAATATACAAATTGCAGAGACCGAGCGTCTATGTGAAAGTGAGGGGAGCAAGTTGGTGAGAAATGAGGCATTTATCAGTCTAATTGCTCTCCTCTGTATTGAGTCAAGCATTTTGAGGGAGCTTTTAGGAGCCCCACTCCAAATGTGAGAGCAGTATTCGATGACTGGGCGGATTTGTGATTTGTGTAATGTTAACAGCTGTTTAGGGGTGAAGTAGCGTCTTGAGCGAAAGAGAAGATCCTAGTTTTTTGGAAGCTCAGGATGCTGGTTGTGATGTGTTTATACCAGGAGAGGCTTGATGTCAGGGTAATTCCAAGAAGAGAAATCTCATTTTGTCTGGAAATTTGAGTGTTATCAAAAACAATGCTGGGGGGGGGGGGGGGAAGAATGGTTCTTTTTTGTGAGAAATAAGACAGAACTGGGTTTTATTAGCATTGAAGAGTTTATCTGAGCCCCCATTGCAGGATGGCTTGAAGGTCGGAATTAAGGGCAGTAGTGGTTGATGTTCTGTGGATTGAAGTGAGTTGTGTAGAGTAGAGTTTGTCAAATGAAAGGGAGGCGTGTAATGTGCTATCGTCCGCGAAACTGAGTATTGGGTTGGAGGTCAACTGAAGTAGGTCATTGACATATAGCAGGAAGAGGGTTAGTGAGAGGACAGAACCTTGTGGGACTCCAGCATCAGTTGGATGGTGAGAGGATAGGAAGCCGTCTACCATCACACAGTGTGCGTCCAGAGAGGAAGCTAGCAATTCATTTGCAGGTGCTGAGACAGTCCAAATGATGGGAGTTAGCTTAGTAAGCCTTTGTGCCAGACTCGGTCAAAGGCTGTACAGATATCAAGTACGACTACTTGGGACTCGCCGAATTTCTCCATGGCATTTGTCCAGCGATGGGTGATGTATGATAGATCTCCTGTTGATCTGCTTCGACGGAATCCGTACTGGTGGTCGCTTAATAGCCGGTTACCTTCAAGGTAGATTAGGGGTTGAGAGTTGATGGTTTTCTCCATAACTTTAGATAGGACAGAGGTGAGTGAGATAAGGCGGTAGTTAGATGGCAGCGATTTGTCACGCTTTTAAGAATGGTTTGAATATAGGCCAGTTTCCAGGCTTTGGGATATATAACAGTGGAGTGTGCATAGGATAGGAGTCAGTTCTGGTGCACAGACCTTCAGGACAATTGGAGGAATGCCATCAGGGCCAGGAGACTTTTTTGTGTCTAATTTAGACAACAGGTTTATGATATATTTTTGGCAAAAGGATACAAGGGGCATTGTATGTTGGGAAGGTGGAATGACTGGAGGGCATTTTCCATTGTCAGTTATGTGTACATTGGAGGCAAAGTGTGAAGCCAGGAGGTTAGCTTTTTCTATGGGTGATGTTGCAATTGAGCCATCTGGGTATGATAGAGGTGAGAATAGTGTAGGACAAAAGTTACGGCCAATTGCCTTGGCAAGAGACCAAAAGGCATGGCTGCCGTTTGGACAGGCAACAAGCTTTCTGCTTTTTGCCTTTCAAATTCTGTTTTAGAAGCATTGATAATTTTCTTGCATTTGTTTCGGGCTTCAGTATAGACATTGAAGGAGGATGGGGTTCTTGATTTGAGCCAGCTGTGGTATGCCTGATTTTTCTTTTGTATAGCTTTGGCACATCTTTTGGAGAACCAGGGTTAAGTTAGGGGACGGCTGTTCAGAATAGTGTGGGGAATGTATGTTTTCATGCCAGTGAGGATTACTTTGGTGATTCTATAGCTACTACTGGTGCACCGTTTGAGGTAAATGAAGTGGAAGAACGGACTGGTGTGCACACAGTTTTGATGACAACCAACAGAATACTTTAGAGACGAAATAGAACTATACCAAAATACCGACTCCTAATTCGTTGTCATACACGAAGAGCATGTCTAAAAAAAAGATGGAAGTTCACTGATTAGGGACAAATAGTAGCCCACACACTTTGCAGTTTAGATTTCTTTGAAATATAGTACTTTTTTCAGCTCGATTAGTCTAGTGGCTATTCACTTCGCAACCATATGCCTGGGGAAGGAGTGTCCTGGTTCGATTCCCGTCGACGACATGAGGAGCTTAAGGATCTTCCTCAGCCATAGCCAAGTTAGCTGGTCTTGGGCGTGGACAGCAGGGTTTATCCACCAGTTTATCTGAGGTTTTTCATCCCGCAAGCAGGCAAACCAGCCCCGTGAACACACAGCCTACAGTAATAGGATATAGTATGACAAGGAAGGTAACGGGAAACCACCTTGCTCATCATCATTTCTCTAGTGTGGTAGAATATATAGCTACCCCCAGTGGTGCACCCAGAGGGGGGGAAAGAGGTCTTCCCCCAAAGAAAAACGAAAAAAAAAAAAAAACACTAGAAAATTTTCCAAAAATCTATTCCTAATTAAAATTCTTTTTTTTTTTTTTATTTATGTTGTGTTGTGTCTTTTATTTCTATACTACTTATGAATTAGCGATCATTGCAGATGCTCAGTCATAGGTCGTATGCGATGCGTGGTGTGTATTCTCAAATCGTCTACTCAGCTCGGGTCCCACCAAGATTAAATCCTGAGTATGCTACTGGTCACCCCCACCAGCCGTATGGCTGAGGGAACAGAATAGAATAGATAGCACTTTTCTCATAACAACAACAACAATTATTATTATTATTATTATCAGTAGATATAAGTTCATCTAGGGAAGCATGGTATGTTCACCACCAGTTACCCGAAGCCTGATAATTATATTTACATTCTGGAATAAATAACTGCTATTAAATGTCTTCAAGGTTGGTATTATGCTTGTGATGGAAAAATCGGAGTCATACCAACCCTCAGTTTAAGACCGACTAACGAATGCTGAAAAAAAAAATAAAATAAATAAATAAAATAAAGAATTCTTGTGTTAAATATGTGCGGGAAAAAAAAAACATATTTTTTATACAAGTAAAGTCGGTTTGACCACAGTGATGATTATTCAATATATGGTTCACTGAGTCAATGTTCCCTGAATACCCTCGATTTTCTTGACATCCAAAGCCTTGGTGAGTCAAGCTAGGAGCTATAATTCAGTATCTGGCTCACTAAACACTGAATACAGTTTATTATTTCCTTTCTCCTACAAGTTTCTTTTAAGTAATTCTATAATTTGCTTAGCTTTATTGGTTGTAAAATGGCTACATTTCTAGCTGGTTGCAATTCGAATTTTGCTTTGCAATCTTCAATTTACAGTTAGTTAAAGCAAATTGTTGCTTATGTCAATCACACTTAATAATCGAGTTATCAGATCGATATTATTTTCGCAGCTTTTTTCCCCCTTATTACGTATTTTTTAAGAATTCATCCAGATGACCTCATGTTTATTACAAATTTTATTCCTAGAGATGAGGCAAGATATTCTTCAGAACTATTCCTTCTTCAAATAAAATAATCAAAAATATTTAGATATAATATTGATAATTTTTAGTAGATTTAAAAATATATAATAATTTTTTCATACAGCCGTCGTTCACATGAGAACAGTGCCATCTAGTGTTCGAATTAGAGATTATTATACGGAAAGCATAAGCCATATTTAACAATTATTTGGTCCTCTTATTTATTCGAAAATATGGTCCTTATATATATTTGTGACATTATTTAAAATATTAAAAGTAAAACTTCCTATAAATAACTTAATATTTTTTAAAATGATTAGAATAATAAAAAGTAATAATTGTTTATTAACAACATATCTGATAGAAACCATTTAGATTAGTTTATAGGTTTTTTTCAAGTAACTTTATCGCAATAAGCTTGTTACTGTGATCAGAGCTTCAATAGCTCAATAACATCTTATCCCTACACTGTCCTCTACAGATAACGGGAAAGATGAAAAGCATTCTTGCTTCGCCCTTTTAAGCCAGTCCTTATAAGGACTGTAGTCCGTGGGAGGGTAATGGATGGCAATGCTGTAGCTAATGAAGGTCTAACTGAGGCTCGGCTATTGCTGTTACCCTCCTGCCATGATCAGAGCTTTAATAGCTCAATAACACCTTATCCCTACGCTGTCCTCTACAGATAACGGGGAAGATGAAAAGCATTCTTGCTTCGCCCCTTTAAGCCAGTCCTTATAAGGACTATAAGGCTTGTTACTGTGATTTATAAAATTTATATTAGTTAAATGCAACGAAGCTTGTTCACGTATACAAATATGCGTTTATACAGGAGTGGTAAAGCTAAATCTTCAGAAAATAGAATACTGTACTTAGTGATGGGTGGCGTGGATATATATATATATATATATATATATATATATATATATATATATATATATATATATATATATATATATATATGGAGGCATCTGTAGCTAAAACCAATAAACGGAATGAGACCAAATTCTATATTGAGACTTTTGAAGACATGGGGAGATGAATTCCCCCAAAAAAAGATTTAGTACCAAAAGTCGCCGATAGGGAAAATTTTGGCGCTGGCGGAGCCGAAAGCAGTCAAATGTTTGCAGTAAACGCAGGTAAAAAGCAAATTTTACTGTGCATACGTGACAGCGACAGCAGCGCCACCAATTCCACTTAAAAAGGGATTGGGAACGTTCAGGCAGTTATTCGAATGACTGACGAATTGTGCTCAATATGCATCCTACGTTGCCTCAGTGTGCTTTACTTGTTAAGTTGTTTTACTTTAAACAGTGCAATGCCGTAGCGGCGCTTCGGGAATTTAGAAGGCTTCATAACCTGCGTACAGAATATAATGTCAGCTGTAGCACTGAGAGCTATGATTAAAAAGTTTGAAGAAACTGGATCACTAGGGGTTAGATCTGACAGAGGACTGAAAGCAGTGCAAGAAGAGACAGTAACAGACGTTGCTACTGCGGTGTTCGACGACACAGGGACCAGTACTGGTTCAAGCGCTCTTGCCATAGTTCGGCACGAGCGCTTGGTACATTGATATGGCTTATGGTACATTCTGGAAAATCTTATGGAAAATGCTTCACTTCTATCCGTATAAGTTTAGTTGTGTGCAAACACTAACTACCGCAGATTATGATAAGCGCATGACCTTCACTCTAAAGTTTCTTGCCCGAATGGAGGTCGATAATGACTGGCCTTGGAGAATATTGTGGGGTGATGAGGCTCATTTTTATCTGAATGGGTCGGTCAACACCCACAACTGCAGAATTTGGGCATCTGAACATCCCCAAGCGATCCAGCAAGTATCACTGCATTCTCCAAAAGTAACCGTGTGGGGTGGCTTCACAGCCGATTTCATAATAGGACCATACTCTTTTGAGCGTATTACCCCTACAGGTCCTGTAACCTGTTTCATTACTGGAGAGATTTATCGACGAATGCTGGAAAATTTTGTCATTCCTGCAGTGCAGCAAAAACAATGTTTGGACTCCATAATTTTTATGCAGGATGGAGCATGGCCACACATTGAACGTTCAGTACAGCGCCTTTTACGCCAGCATTTCATTAATGAGAGGGTTATCTTTAGATGTTCTCTAAAGAGCTGACCTCCCAGTCAGCTCTTTCCGACGGCATGGCCGCCTCGATCCCCGGACATCGCTCCATGCGACTTTTGGCTGGGGGGGGGGGGGGAGGTATTTGAAATCCGTTGTGTATGTTGGTGGCGTTCCCAACTTGCATGTCTTGAAAGATCGGACTCCAATCGGACTCCTTACGCTCAGCTGTAGATACAAGAAAGGTCAACACACTGAAAATCGTGTATGTGGTCCAGGGGACCCTGATTCCGATGAATAAAACATTATTTCCTGTGAGTTCAATCACTACATTAATTTGTGTCTCTCGCAAGTTGTTGTTTTAGTTTAATTATTATTATTATTATTATCATTGTAACGCGCCATATATCCAGCTGGAACGAGTGACGCGGCTGTCGCTTAGACCGTCGAAATGTTATTATTCCATTTTATCTGCTTTTAATATAATTATCCGCTTGTTTTCGGCCCCACCAGCGCCAAAATTTTCCCTATCGGCAACTTTTGATACTAAATCTTTTTTTTTTCCCGCGGAAATCATCTCCCCATTTCTTCAAATGTCTCAATATAAAATTTGGTCTCTTTGGTTTTAGCTACAGATGTTCTCTAAAGAGGGAAAGTTATTTCATGGCCACCCTGTATATAAAAAAACAAAGAAGACTATTATTATGACCATTATTGAAACTATTGATTTATATGGGAGATGAGATTAACACAACATTAAAAACGAAGGTTAATGTTAAGTAGAAATGGATCGATGGATTAAGAGGAGCTGTCTTATCGGTAAGATCCAGCAAATTCCGAATGAAATAATCGAAGAATGGATGCACTAGCTAGAATTCTATGATAGAAAGACTGGAAGAGAAGTCTTTTTCTTTTCAAAATGAAAATAAAATAAAATTCTCACAGCCATTTCCATGTTTTAACGTTTTACCAAAACGTTAAAATATGTGGTCATTAAAAATTATGGGTGTTGGTGTGGGTTAGAAAGATGTGGGGTTGAATTTTGGAATTGAGTAACGTTAAATTAATTTGTTTTCATAAACTATCCCCTGCCCGTAAAACAAAGTTGTGGAAAAAAAAAAAAAAAAAAAAAAAACAGAAAAAAAAACATGGTTATAGCATTTGTAAATGAACTAACGAAGAACATAATAATGAAATATCACACTATTATCACATTATCAGTCGCAACAACTTGTTGCGACTGATAATAGTGTTGTTTTTCTTTATTTTTATTAGTTATTTTTCTTTATCCCTTACGATGACTGGTGGTATCTTTTCTTTAGATACATTGACTGATTCCATTTCTGTTGTTTTGGGTTCTTCTGTGGTGGTAGAGAATTTTTCCTCTTCTATTTGATCGTTTGGAATTCTGTATGTGTTTCCAAGGTCTGACAGATGCTGTCTTGGGATGAAGCATCTAGATTTGAGGAGTTTACAAAGTCTGATGGCGTCTGTGTAATGAATTCGTCACTTATGTCATCCATTTTGTCTTCTGTGACTGCTGAGGGGGGGGGGCGGATGTATCAAAAAGCTTAACTTTTCCCGGCCAGTTGTCACTCAACAGTTTTCCCAGTCGGAGGAATTCCTTATATATCTCCTCAAATTTGGCCTCATTTATAAGTTTTGCCATGGTAGTAATAAGTGAATTTGCGTCCCGAGCAAATTAGACAATCTCGTGAACTTTTGAAGGTCCACTGGCAAATCCCGTAGATATGCACAGTTGAATGCCCTAAAAACAGTGAAAAGGAGTGTCAAGAACTCACTTGGCCACAGTGCAGAAACCTACCTCCCTAAAATGCCATACATCCACCACTGGTCCTCTTTACGGGTGGGGGTCTACGCTGCCATCAGACCTCGTGCATTTTTCATGCGGGGGGGGGGGAGACAGTAGGTTTCAAACAGTGTTAACTCCAGTGCAATGTGAATATCCCGAAAAACCTTATATAAAATTTAATCAGGTACAGCCTAAAATAACTCTTCCGATCACATCAAAAGTCCATGTCAAAGATATTATGGGAGTTCATATCATTCATCACCGGCCTATGGAGTCTAAAAGTTTTGCTGAGGGTCAGCAGGTCAGAGGGGAAGAGAAAAACGGTAGAGTAGGATAGTAGTAGGTAATAAAGAGGCCTCAGTCTACCTATTTGGCTATATAACCTATTAAGAGGTTTGTGAGCAAACAGATCTTTCGACATCATTTCCCTACATCTGTTCTTACAGCTTTCAACTGTCAACCATCTTTTAAGATGTCTGATAGACGAAAAAAGCAAAAACAAATAAAAGAGAAAAAAACAAAAAATCAATTCTGAAGTGGATCTGAGGGAATAACTTTGAATAGACAAAAAAGGACAAGTGAATTGCGAATTTGGGACTTCAAATGAAAAAAAAAAGAAAAAAAAAAGAAATGAATTCTGTAGTAATTCTGATAAAGAGCTAGTACGACTTTCAAGTGGATTGCAAATTTGGGGGAGAGCCCGGCCCGGGTGATGCAGCCCACAAGTGGCTGCACTGCCTCGCTGTAAGCCTTCGCAGCTCGGGTTCTTAGGTCTGTCCCCTCCCTTTTGGACTCGAAATCAATGAAAATGGAACAGAAGATAAGTGTAATTAGCCCTTTGAAGAGGATAGCAGGGTTTAGTTTGCCCTTGGTTCTGTTTGCTTATTGGCTTGTAGGATCTGTTCAGCCAGCTTTTCTGACCAGTGTACCGCTATTATTCTAAGAGCCCGATAGAATCGCAACAACTCCTTTTTTGTTTCTAACAACTTTTCTAAGTGCTCTGGTCTGACCTCCCATAAGTCATCCATGAAGTTACTTCTATAGCATGGTTGGTTTCTTCTTCAATATCTTCAGATGGGGTTATGTTTCCCGGTTTCGTCTTTTTTACATCTCCTTCTTTTGGACTCCCAGGCCGTTTTGTTTATCATTTGTTGCCTCCATTTCTTTTGTGTCTTCCTCCCTTTTCTCGCTTGTTTATCTTATTTATTTTTTGTGCTGGATTTTCTGTGGCGGCGGCTTGAATCTCTACTGCTTCTTTCTGTTTTGTATATTCCGTTTCGGCGGTGGTTGCCTGTCTTTCTGTTTCTGTTGTGTCTACATGTGCTGTCTTCAAGGTTGGGAACTCTTCCTGTTCTGCGCAGTTTGGCTCTATTACCGGTGTTGCTGGCGATATAACGCCTCCTATTCGTTCTGCCTGTATCCTGTTAGGCCAAGCGTCCAACTTGTGGATTGTATTTCCACATTTCAGGCAAGGTGTTTGATATTGAGCTAGGGCATGTCCTACCGCCATGCAGTTCCTACATTTGTTCTTGGGGAAATCTGCGCTAGGTGTTCAAGTGATCCGCACCGAAAACATTGCTTCCTTACCAAAACTCACAAATTATTAACTAGCAGAATGAAATCATTCATTTTCTGTTTTTAGTGTAGATCATTCATTAGGTAGTCGACCTATGATCATTAATTTTTGGGGTATTAACCAAAATTATTCGAATTTAACTTAATTTTCGAATAAAAGAATAAAAAATATTTAAATATGGATAATGTTTAGTAGACTTAAAAATATATAATAATTTTATTTATGAAATTTAAGAAAACACCTTGATGCTTGCAAGTTTTACACTGTTATTAATTATATTCTAGTATAAAATAGATTATTTTTATAACTTCCAATTGGTGGGAATTTTAACTTTTAAGTAATTTTCTACGGGTTAAAAATACATTAAATTAGGAATAGGACTTCTCCCTATCACCTTATATACGTTTTGAAGGAACGTTGTAAAGTAAATCAGCTGTGGGTGATTTTTTTTTAGCAAAATGCATTTTACTGGTAGTAATTTTCAGATAAAAGAAATAAAATACTTTTAGTTAAAAATATTCTTGTAAAGTTATACTATTTAAAAATCTGTTAAGACATGCCTCGTATGTTTAATTTTATGAACAATTTAATAATATTTGATATCAAAACTTCTCAATGGCAAATCCTTCAATTTTTAATGAAACAATACAAATATATTTAAACAGTTTTCAAATAGATGCAAAGTCAGCATTAGTCAATATTAAGTTTTCTGCGTATGCATTATACTATAACTATAATGTTTTCTTTATGATTGTCGTAAAATATAGAAAAATATTTATTGTATTAAATAATAATAAAATATTACTAATAATATTATTACTAATAATATTGTGAAATCATCTTATTTAACTTTTAAATTGTTAAAGGAGTAGGTATCACAATACACCCTAAAGTTATCTATATCATTTAATCTTAAAAGATATTTTCGTCACTGCTGAAGCTCTAGGAGGATGAATCCAATACCCTTGGAGGGTAATGGATGGCAATGCTGTAGCCAATGAAGTTCTAACTGAGGCTCGGTATTGCTGTTACCCTCTTGCCATGTTCAGAGCTTTAATTGCTCAATAACACCTTATCCCTACACTGTCCTCTACAGATAACGGGGAATATGAAAAGCATTCTTGCTTCGCCCCTTTAAGCCAGTCCTTATAAGGATATAAGGAAAGCTGTTACCCTCCTATTGCTGTTACCAAGGGCATTAATGAATCAATCGACCATGAGATGCGGTCGATTGATTCATTAATGCCCTTGGGGGTAACGGATGGCAACAATACAATGCTGTACCAATGAAGTTTAACTGAGGTTCGGCTGTTGCTGTTACCCCCTTGGGCGATGAGTTTTTGAGTTCGCTCTCTTAGGGTTTTTGCCTTAAGGATAACGGGGAATATGAAAAGCATTCTTGCTTCGCCCCTTTTAAGCCAGTCCTTATAAGGACTGAAACTGTTGTCGGATAGGATGAATCAATCGACCGTGAGATGCGGTCGATTGATTCATTAATGCCCTTGGGGGTAACGGATGGCAACAATACAATGCTGTACCAATGAAGTTTAACTGAAGTTCGGCTGTTGCTGTTACCCCCTTGGGCGATGAGTTTTTGAGTTCGCTCTCTTAGGGTTTTTGCCTTAAGGGAGCACTTTGAGTCTCCTGGGAAGGTGTTCTCGGGTACGGCCCGCTGAGGGGCTTTGTCGGGGAATTATTTTCCTCGGAATTTGAGCGGTTCTGCTCAGTGGTCGGGGAGCCCGTCACTGAGTGGAACCAACGCTGAGATTAGGACGGTCTTTCGCCCACTATGGAGTGGCCTAGAGATCGTCCGTATTTTTGAGATTTCACCTTTACTTACATAGTCGGTGATTGATTCATTCAATCGAATACCCTTGGAGGGTAATGGATGGCAATGCTGTAGCCAGTGAGGCTCGGCTATTGCTGTTACCCTACTGCCATGATCAGAACTTTAATTGCTCAATAACACCTTATCCCTACACTGTCCTCTACAGATAACGGGGAAGATGAAAAGCATTCTTGCTTCGCCCCTTTAAGCCAGTCCTTATAAGGACTAAGGCTGAAACTGCTGAAAACGGCGATGAAAAAGTCCTTTTTAGGACTTCCAGGGTAATAAATGGCAATGCTGTGGCCAATGAAGTTTTAACTGAGGCTCGGCTATTGCCGTTACCCAGCCATGACTAGAGCTTTTAGCTCAATAACACCCTATCCACACAGATTTTTTTCATTCAGATGATGGGATAAAGAGTCAAGGACTCAGTCCATCGCCAAGTTCTTTTAAGAACTAAGCTGAAACTGTTGAAGGGAATGAGAATTGAAGGAATCGACTGTGAGATGCGGTGATTAATAATGCTCTTGGAGGGTAATGAATGGCAGCTGTAGCCAATGAAGTTTTAGCTGAGGCTCGGCTGTTGCTGTTACCCTTCTGCCATGATCACAGCTTAATGGCTCAATAACACTTATCCCTACACTGTCCTCTGCAGATAACGGGGAAGATGAAAAGCATTCTTTTTTCGCCCCTTTAAGCCAGTCGTTATAAGGGCTGAAACTGTTAGGCAAGCAGATGAAACTCTGGGAGGGTAATGGATGGCAATACTGTAGCCAATGAAGTTCTAACTGAGTTTCGGCTATTGCTGTTACCCTCCTTCCATGATCAGAGCTTTAATAGCTCAATAACACCTTATCCCTACACTGTCCTCTACAGATAACAGGGAATATGAAAAGCATTCTTGCTTCGTCCCTTTAAGCAAGTCCTTTTAAGGGCTGAAACTGTTATATTTCAACCTTATGATCTCATCTCATCCAGTACTGCATTTGTTTAAATTGCACCTACTGACGTTAGACGGCGCTGTGTGTCATCTAGATGTACTGTATGTATTTGGAAAGCGTAATCTAAATATACATATTTAAATTTAAGCAATCTTCCTATCTTACTGAATTGGTCTGCATGTTAAAATTTCTCATTAAAGATATATGAAAAAAAAAAAAAAAAAAATGAAATGAAATGAAAGAATAATGAATCGAAATTGATTCATCAGCGATGTTTATGTCAAGATTTTCCAGGAAATTTTAGTGCTTAATTAAGGTTTTTTTTTATTTATTTGCATATTTTACTTTTAATTTAGTATTATATTTTTGCATACAATAACTTTTTATTGTATTCAATGGAGTGTCTTGAAGTCTTCATCCTCGTGCGATGTCAAGTTCTGTTAGTTTGTTTGAGAATTGATATAGCATATTATAAAAAATAATAAAAAAGCAGTGTACTTATAAATCCTGTTATTTCATTCATAATTATTCTCTAATAATTATCAGCAGCTTTCTTTTGTGTTCTATAAAATGTCTTATTTTAATGCTTAAATTATTGTTAATTTCTTTGTTACAATTCTTCAAGAATTGATCGACCGTGATGCCATCTTGCCTAATGATACGCTGATACAGTGGCGGCCGGCGAAAATTTAAGTGGGGGTTCTGCATATACAACATAAGAAAAATAATTCATTTTTTCTTAATCAGTAGCCAATTTATTAATAAATAATAAAAAAATTATTAATAAATGATAATAAAATTAATAAATAATAAATTCGTATTAAAAATTGCTTTATTAAAAATATTTCACCCTCACCACGAACACACACCAATAATAATAGTTTCGTACACAGAAACAACGCGCGCAAGCATACAATTTACCTGTAGCGACACTGCTCCACGAGCATCGGATTAACTTGTTACGTGCAGTGACAAGTGCAAACGAATATCGTTGAATCTAGCTGCAATTGGCCGAACGTGATAATTCCGACAGTGCGTTCGATCGCAGTGCATTTATTTCGTAATCTAAAGCGTTAATCGAACAATTCCAATTATTAACTATTCAATCAATGTGGAAACATAAGCTGTAACCTTTAACATGTTGTGGTGCATTTAATAATGTAAGCATTGTTATTATTTATAAACACAAACAAAATTTAAGTTTTTCGTTTTTTCCTTGGGGATGCTGCAGTGTCGCAGTGCTTGTGTACAAGCCGCCACTGCGCTGATATCATTCTTGGGTTCACAGGAAACTAAAAACGAACGCGTTTTCAAATTACGGTTGAAGTCAATTATAACGTTGACGTTTTTTTTTTTTTTAAACACGACATTAGGGAATTGTCATGATTCTTTTAAAACACTTTTTTGTTTGCTTTATTAACAAAATTTGCTTCAATTTTTCATTTATAATATTTATTTTAAATCATTCATCTCTATTAAAAAAAATACATTTAGTTTCTTTTTTTACTACTTAACTATAAAATTTCCTCTTGCTATGTTTCCTTAGGGAATGTCTTAGTAATTTACGTTTATGGATTCGTTAGCGTTAAGAGGAAAAAACGGATAGAACAATTAAAGGAAATGCAGAAAAAATAAATAAACGAAAAATGAGAGACCAAATACGAGAAATAAGTAGACTAAACTGCAAGAAAAGCGAAATCGACGAAGAAATGATTGGGAATTAAAATAGATAATCCAGAAACCCCACTCTCATGGCCAATCAAGCCACTTCAGGCCTCCAGTAAGCAAAGTAATGGTCTCACACTTAAAGACATTCAAAATACATCCATACGTACTGTAGGATTCCAACCAGATTGGAAAGTGGATAAGCTAATTATTTGGCCAACCAGGCAGTCGGCTTGTATGGCATGAAGGCAGTTGTGTCCATCATCTATGTGTACTTTTTTTTTAGATCCGTCTGTACGGAAACAAAAACTCGGTTGACAAGCCTTTCCTCGACTGGCTTTAAACTGAATTAATATGGAAGAATGAAGAAATGAAATTACTAGATTGTTACTTATATTTTGCAATCTGCCATTACATGATATGTTTCCAGTCTAATATTAAACGCAGTACCATACACTCTTCCTTGTATGTTCTAAGCCAGAAGAGTCAAGTTATTATATTGCACTTTCTGTCCATTATGACTCATAGCTTCTGAACGTAGTAATTCGCGCGCGCGCGCGCGCGCGTGTACATGCCCGCGCCCCCGCCAGATTGCCCATTAATAATCAGATATTTGAAGAATATGTTTTTCCAGAACGTGGCATGTCTTGATATATCAGTCACTGGGTTAGCTTACTAAATGCGTGATTATTTTAAAATATTTTTTGTGAGGATTAGAGATGAAAAAATGTAACAATCCTTTGAGGTTTCTTAAAGTTTAATCCACCCTTGATCGTACGAGCAAGGATGTAGGAAGTATTGTCTTTGCATCCCAGTCGGAAAAAAATTTATGCTGAATATTTTCTTCAAATTTATTGTTCCGTTTTGTAACAGAGTTTGTCACGATTTAAATTAATCAAAAATGGAAAATAACATTTATTTTAATTAAAACTGATAATTAAAATTTCAGTTGTAAATAATTAACACAGGAAGTGTTTGTTCCCTTCATAGTCGCATTTTACCTCCCCTTACATCTGCTGTGAGCATAAGCGGACCACCGTATCTGGTTTTTCTGATATTCGCCCACCGAAAGAGGTTTGTTAAGCAAAGCAATGACTAATTAAAATCAAATATATTGAAAACAACAGATCGGGAAGTTTCATTTTTTTTCTTTCTGTCTCTTCTATGTAATATTGAGGTAGACGAGCCACTAAAACAGACCTTTATTATTAATATTTCTTCTTGTTCCTATTTTGCTTCTGTAATGTAAAATCAGCCGACGGTAAAGTGTCGTAAGAATGCAGTTGTCATTAGCTCTCCATTCACAATTCTGCTGCCAGAGTTTTCAAACAGTGACGTCAGAGATAGTACCAGCTGGTTGGTGTTTACTAAGCACTCTGGTCAGATCTCTTATTAGGGTTGCAGGATTTCATTAACAAATCATCAAGACGCTCTGTGTGCGTGCGTGGTAATGAGTTCATCGGCCTGCTTTTCTGTTAATGTATACTATTAATATGACAAACTGAGATCATAAATGGAAGTTAAGTCCTCATTTCCTGCAACAGCCTCTCTTTCGTTCCGAATAATAATAACGGAACATACCCACACGTTAAATAGAACTCAGTCCGATTCATTTTATGAGATGTCCGTTGGCTTTTGTGGATATCAGCCAACTACCTAAGTACTGTAAAGGGGTATAAATGGACCCGAAACATGGATAAGACGTCTAGTTTTCAGATCTAAAAGAATACTATAAGTAGCAAAACTGCCCATTAGTTTGTTCTAATCCTAACCTCGTTTTTTGTTTCGAGTGGTCTGGAACTGATTTAGATGTGCTATAAGTAACAGCAAACTACTCAATGTGTGGACTTGCGAAACTCAGGGGGGGGGGAACCAACTAACCAGTTGTTGTCCTAATCCTTATGGTTTAGGAGGAACTTCATTATTAGACAGATAAACTCATTAATATCATGAGAGGTAAAAAAAAAAAACAGTATACTAACTACTTGCGGAGATCCAGCCTTTCATTACTAATATAGAAGCATTCTGAAGACATCCTCAGCTAATGGTAGGCAAACTACTAAGCCAGTTAGGGCAGTATCTCTGTACCTTCGAACTCATCATTAAAACCAAAAAAAAAAGACTTTTATAAGGGAGTGTTCAGCTAAAGTCAAATTAGAACTTACATAAAGGTGGGAGGGTTTCCCAGGAAATTCTAGGAAACGCTAATTGAATATTAAACTCAAGGGAGTAATTATGAATAACTGAGTGGCTTCAGTTGTGGTAACTATTTAGGCCATCTAAAATGCTGGATTTTAAAGTCTCTAATTCCTCTGTATTTTTTTTTATTTCATTTTTTGAGCTTTATCCCGTTCCCTACAGTTTACGTCTAAAATAGTTTGTTAAAACGCGTATAATAATTAATACTTTTTATTATTATCATTTATAAAAATAATTATAAAGTTTCTCTCTTTGAATTGATTATTGTTTTCATCTGCTGTTGATCGAAGTTATTAGCTTGCGGTACGACAACAACGTGACACTTTCTGTGAGATACAATTTATTATTTTTTTTTTTTTTTCAATCCTAATATTTTGTGCAGAATTATGACAAGGTGATGCTACTTCCCTATTGTAAATTTTGAAGGTGTATTCTACATCCCAACTAAATATTGTTTCAATAAATATGTTCCGCAAGCTTTGCATTTCCCTCATACAGCTCTTTGTGGTTGTAGCGTAGCACGAACAGCAACACCATGCAAAAGCAAATACAGTAGATGAAACTCCATCAAGTGATTGTAAATAATGAACATCACATGCAAGATGTGCCTGGAGCTACTTTCAGTCCAATAGATTCACCCGGAGTAAGTGACAGTTGCTGTCCCAAATGTCGTGAGTCCCAGAGGCATGCTGGGGCTCACGACAAAAGACTTTGACTCGATCAAAGATTTTCTGAAATATGAATTGCTCTAGGAGAACCAACTACACGGCTTTCTCACTCACCTAATTCAATTTTTTTCTCTTGTGGGACCATTTGAAATCATTTGTGTACTCCACCTCAGCGAGAAATATTGACCAACTACAGGAACGTGTTTGAACATGCATGCTTGCACAGTCAACAGACATCAGCCAGGAATTTTCGAACGCGTGTCGACGTTTGATTGACTGACCAATGTTGCGTGACTAGCAACGTTGGTCATTTTGAACACCTGCTGTTAGGTCGTTCATCCTAAGGGATTTGTGTTTATTTTTTGGACATTTTGCCTTTATTTACTTTACTGGTTCTTGGCCTTTGTTCTGTCACTACACAAAGTTGTATCTTGGAAATGCAAAGTTTTCTTACCAATATTTAAAGGCAAAATGCCTTTAGAATTTATAACATAGGTGTGGAGTTATCCTGGATATCTTCACATATTCGGAGGAGTATTTTTTTTTTTTTTTATTTAACTTGTTAAAACGATAGACGATAGGTAAAAGGACTATTTACATATTATAAGTAAATAAATTACATTGAAAGAAACATTTTCCTTTCGGGTATACAATAGAGAATGCAATAAATGAATTCAAAATTTACAGTTCAGTTTCAGTCTGAGTTATCTTTCAGATGAAGCATATTGTCGTCGTCAATCCAGAAGAGGGTACCAGTTGGATTCCACTCCTCTATGAATTTCGCGACAGTTCCTGTCTCTTTGAAGCATTCAAGTTCCAATAAAAGCCTGCTTTTTAGTTTCCGGCGGAGGATATAGATGAGGGTTTGTGCAGTTTCAGTGATGGATGAGTGCTGGTTATTTCTTGTCTGTTTTAGGTAGAAGCTGTAGATGACGGCCTTAGCGCAGATGAAGAGGAAATTGCATGTTCTTTGTCTGTTTTCTTCTGTGTGGACTAAATTCCAGTAGTCTTCTTGGCTGTGTGCTAGTTACAGGTGTTAGAGGCAGTATTCAGGGCATAGGTGATTATCACTTTGTTTGCGGGACAGGTTAGATATGTGTGTTCCAAGGTACCTGAAACGTCACAGAATAGACACAGATCCGTTTCTCTTAGCTGAAATTTCTAGAGCTTAGAAGGAGTTGGCAAGATGTTATGCCAACCACTGTATGTCGGAATTTGGTTTGGCACACTTCGATTTATATGGAAGATCCCACTGAAAACTGAGTGGCATATGCAGCCTTGTAGATGAGAGGGTTAAGGATGAATATAAGAAGGGCGAGGTTGGAGACACTGACATGAGGAAGTGGTATATTTTCTTGTAGTTGGAGGGAAGAATTGGAAGTGAGACTTCAGATTGTGCAAGATGAAATGTCGGCCCCGAGCAGTTTCTAGAAGGAATACGGATTTCCTGAGGTGTAGCGATATCTGGATAGGCTTTTATAATGGAGGCTTGTAGCTGTTGATATTGCTTTTCAATTTTTGGGTTCTTCATTGGTAGGCTTGTGAATGCTTTCCACTTTAGGGTCTGGGTTAGGAGGTCTCCTATGACTCTTATTACTGCCCAGTTCCATGCAGGGAAAAGAAAGGGCTGGCCAGTTGTGAGACTTGTTATGTTTCTGTTCGAAACTAGTGGTTCTGTAAGTACAGCTGACTCTGTTGATCCTGTAAGTGTGTGATGAAATCCTGTGTTTTCCACCGCTGTAGAGCATCTTTGTAAAAATGAGGTAGTTTAGGAGGAGATGGTACAGGACTGGCCATTCGGAGGATTGTGGAAAGTGTAAGTCCTCTGGTGGATGCTTTCGTGATGTAATCGAAGGTGGTTACATAAGTGTGATTGCATTGAAGTATCTTTAGGAGGAGGATTATCCTGAAGGATCTAATCTTGTTTTCAAGGGAAATCAGGCCTTGACCTCCCTTGCCTATTCGGAGGACTAGAGGCAAATATGGATATCTCCATCAACAAGCCATTAATGTCATGCCTGGGTATGCGCAGGCAGAAATAAACTGTTAGCCCTAATGATGTAAGAGTAATACTCTGATTTAAATGGATGTATTTTAAATTTATAAATGTTTTTTTATTAAATGAAAACTTTCATTTTTTTAAAAATACGATGGAAAAAATTACAGCTTTACATTTAGGAAAAAGTAAAAAATAGTTTTTCTAAAAAAAATTGATTCATTCATTAATATTTCAAATTATCTGAAACAGTTCTAAAATTGAAAAATAAAGTATGTGTGTAGAAAAAAAAAGCTTATGTAAAGAAATTGCTTTTTTTTCAGGATTGAAATTTTTCAAAAAGTGACAACTTTTTTTTTTTTATAAAATTATAAAAGTAAATTCATTTAGTAAACATTTTATTTATTAATTAAAAGCAATGATCATTCCCCTCCCAAAAAGAGATAAATAAAACTCCTGGGTTATGTCAAAGGTTATCTTCATTATAAATCCGTAATAAGGTAGTCGGAAATGTTGACAATATTACTCTTAAGTTGGAGAAAACCAGGGTTCGAGTTCTGTTTATACCACAAGGAATTTTTTTTTTTTTTTTTCCATAAGAAGGTGAGTTAGCCGATCTCATACATCTTCGGAGTTTGTTTTTTTTTTAATTACGCCAAACACGCAACCTGGCCGAAGATCGTTATGTGCCATCTAAGATATGCATGTATTTATACCACTGCAATTTTTAACTCATAAGTCGTTTCCAGGCAAAGGGAAAGACTTTACTCACTCAACCACTGAAGTTAAGGTATGAAGGTGATTAGACATCCTTTACTATCGACCGCTGTGAAAAGATAGTAGCTGAAACTTCAGCTATCTTTTCACAACAGTCGATACTAAAGATTAGAAGTTGGATATAAACCTTTCATATTAACGTTTTGAAGTCAGTAAACGTAATAACTATGTAAGAAGGGATGATTAAAAAAATGTAGACAGTAAGAAAAATTATTATAATTTATACTAGCGATAGTCCAGTGGCTTTTCATGATACATGCTTATCCCAGCCCCAGCCTAGAAATATCAACACATTCTGTATACATTGTTTTCTATTATAAAGGGAAAAAAAAAAAAAAAAGGTTCTCGCATCTGTCCGATCACAGATGCAAGAACCTTGGCTGACACAATGCCAAGAAGAGTTAATTCATGTTGAAGGGGAGAAAGGAAAAAAGCGATGTTCGAATTCTTCAACAACAAGCGAAATCACGTGCTTTATACGTAAAAATTTTCCAATTGTTGTACAAGCAAAATAGTTACCACTTTAAAAACTGGAATTTTCATAAAAGAAACGTTAATTTTCCGACCTATAATAATAAGCACTCATCGTGATTACTCTATTATCGGAATGGATTCGCCTTCAGCCATGCGCAAAAGTGTCGAGAGGTCTCGCATCTGTGGTCGGACAGTAAACATCTCTCTTATATTTTGTTCAAGAAGATAAAACTGTTATTTATCAGTAATTGATTTTTACAATATTTCGTACGAAGAATTCTGCATGTATTTATGCCACTGCTCCAACGGTAAACTCACCTTCATTGAATGATGGCTGTCTACCAATCTTCAAAAAAGTTAAATCTATAGGAGCTTTCCCTACTCCTTTTAGGAATAAAAATCATTAGAGGATTTCTTTTTTGGGGGGTTGTTAATCTATTGTTCTGTTTCCAGCTATTTGAATATATGTGACGTGATTGGAAGACACTGTTTTACCACAAATTTATGAGAACCTTAGGATTAAAAAAACCTGTCTAATTTACAAACTTAAATTACCGTTTCCGTTTGCATATTTAATATCAATATATGTATATATAAATCTCTCATTCTTCCTCGAAACTTAAAAAAAAAAATCTTTGCGATAAGAGTATGAATATGTTATACAAAAATTTAGGTCATTCATTAAAAAAAAAAAGTAAAATAGACTAAAAGCATATTCATTTGAGAACGCTACAGTCAACAATAAAAGTTTTTTTTTAAAAAAATGCAGATAAATAAAGAATGATTAACCCAAGCTATCACCTGGACGCACCCATTTTTTTATCGCCGGAAATATATTACTCATTTCTATTGCATACCCTGCAAATATTTCCACAGAAAAATCGACACACCTCAGTAGTACAGTCGGAATTCGACGCAACAAAGTAGCTGGGAGTCTGTTTCTACTTTAGTATTTGAAGCCAATCTACGTATCTGGGTAGTAACAAGAATATTTAAATATGTTTTTAATGTTTTATACACTATTGCTCACAGTTATAGATGATAAACGTCAATACAGCAACATTTTTCTTCACCAAACATTAAGCAAGCAAACATAAAGAAATTGTCCCAAATTACTTTGACATTTGTGAGTTCTCTTACTAAATGTAAGAGAGAAACTTAAATTTTTTCTACTATGTTTCAGTCTCTCGTACCATTATTTAGCAATTGAATCACTTCCACACACGAAAAGGTATGCGAAATAACAAACTAAAAAAAAAAAAAAAAAATTATTCGATTTATTATTAAGCATGAAGATATTAAAAAATAAATGGTGTATAGGAGATAAATGAAAGCAAACATTAGTAAATTAAATATTCCTAAAATAAAATTACATAATCACGAGTTATATTTCTTATTAATTAAATATTAGTAATAATACTTTATCAAAAATGTATACTAAACTCAAAATTTGATACGATTCCTTTTTAGTGATCTCATTAGTATTCGAAATCACCTTTTCCCATGGAATTAAAATAACTTTTTCTACCTGCCACAGGTCTTCTTCAAAAAAATGCATGACTTATCACTATTATTAAATAATGATACAATTATCATTTAATAACAAAATATTATTAAATATTAATGATATTAAATTTTAAATTCGAAATTTGACACAATGATTTTCCCCCGATAATTTTCAGATATTGAAATTAATTTGTTTATAATAAATAAACAAATAATTTATTTGTTAAAATAAATAAACAAATTAAAACAAAAGCAGTGATATAAATATTGTTTATAAAACAAGGGGAAAATGTTTGGTTTATATATTATAATACAATATAATATAATCCGAATATTTTATTGTAAGTCTTTCATATTAATTTAATTTATTTATTTATGAATAATTTATTCCAATTCTTTTTGGCCTACGGCTGATAACCCCAAAACGGTATTGCTTTCATTTACTGGACCGTTTTGACTCATTACTGGTTAAACGAAACAAACAGGAAACGCTTACCCTTAATCGGAGGACTCCAGCAGCGACTGTACGGTTTTCCCATTCTTACCTTCACTCGTTCTTCATCTTACACTGAACCGTTGCGACTTTATCTTACTATTATTATTTTTTAGTGTATCGCAACGTCTGCTGCCACCACGTGCGTTTCGTACGCGCTAACCACTTGTACTGAAATCCCTCGCAAGGCTAAGTATCGGACTGTCATGGTATTATTGTGCAACTGGTGTTTCGCTACTCTACAACCCTCTGTCGTTAGCCTAGAACCCAAGGCCGTTTGAGACTCACCATTCATTACAGATTAAGTAACTATGTAGTTTGCGGCTGTTCGCCATCCACTAGGAGTAGTTATTGTGGTAGGTCAAAGAAGCAATGGGAAGCTTTGTTGCACGATATTAACTTTGAGATGAAACAGACTAGAATTGAGATGTGGGAGCATTCTTAGGAATGCAAAAATGAATAAATAAATAAATAAAAATAAACGGGATGGGAGGATACACGTAACTGTCATAATAATTCTCGGTACAAAGGATAAATAGAAATTGTGTGCTTTTTACCTGGGCATGAAAGAGATATTGTTTATGTATCGGATTAATTTCATTTTTGACCTTGAGGACGCTTCTCTTTATTAGCAAAGCAGTTCACACACACACACACACACACACACACACACACACACACACACACACACACACACACAAAATAAGCAAACGTTATATCAAAAGTGAAGGATATTTTTATATTTTAATATAAATATTGCATATGGATGGAAACAAACTGAATTTTAACTATAAGTTCACCCAAAGCTTTCTAACTTTTCTGAATATAATTATACACAAAAACCCGGTTGAATCTAGAAAAAAAAATTCCATTGTACAATGTCAAGTGTGATCCCGATTGTAATATTGCATACATATATAAAAGAATTAACATCTTTATGAATAATTTGAAAGACACTGAAGTTGAAAAAATTTTTTCATGTTTTTTTATATATATATATATTTTTTCTAAGTGAAATGTTTGTTTCACTTAGAATTTTTCTAAGTGAAACAAACATTCAAGTAGTCAAGGAAGGTTTATGTAAATATCTAGAATGCAACGGGGAATAAAGGAAGACATAGTCACAATGAGATAGCAGTTTGTCGTCTCAGACACAATATTAATTAGAGGTGTTCCATAAAAGAGGAGGATCTTTTTTTCCGGCACATCGCAATAGAAAAGGAAAAAAAAAAGTCAGGGAGACTACAAAGAACACCACCATGTTAATTAATTAATTTATTTAATTAAACTCACACAAGGGTTGTAAAACCTATGGAACATCGACGTTGTGTGGGTGGATAAGTTATTATTATTATTATTATGTGACGTCCAAGGTCTCATCAAAGTTAGCATTTGTCTCGTAGATTTTTGATGAATATTTTAAAAAAGTGATTTAGCATTTTCAATATATCGTGTTTAAAGTCTTAATCAATGCCGATTTTTTTTTTCAATCTGATTAATTAAATACTTTACTAGCACAGATGTACTTTTAAATATAGATTTGAAGAAATAACAAAGCTGTATTTCTTATTTATAATTTAATTATAATTAATCTTTCTAAGAAGTGTTATATCTCCTTAGTGTCAAGTCCTTCAGCCTGAGAGCATGTACTACAACTCCAAAATCTAAGAATAATAATAACAATAATAATGAAAGACTTCATCATGAAGAACAATGAATAATTTTCTACTGTGGCACACGTGTGATTTCATCACTAATGACTCTTTCTTGTATTGATTAAGATTATCTAGATTCAGAATTTCTGAACAGAATGATAAAGAGTCGTCTTTTTTTTTTTTTTTTTTTAATCCTTTAGGTGATGGAAAGTCCTGGGTTCGAATCTTATCTAGGACGCGAGGAATTTTATCTTTTGCTGATCTCATACGAAAATGGAAATATTTTCTCTCCCTTAAAGTTTTTTTTTTATTTTTATTTTTTTTTTTCATTTCGGAAAACAGGCAAACGAGACAGAAGAACACACGCAACTAAGAGACATAATGCAGTGGTCTCATAACCGTAATTGCTTCAGAAGAAATTCAATTGAACAAAGTGCCTGCCAATTTTCAAAACATTAAGAGCTAAAACAGCACATCGGCCTACCCTATTGTCTCAAAGAGACATGAAAAAGGCATAGAGAGTTATTTATTCTTAGAATGAACTTTATAGTATATAATAAGTGGCAGCTCTATGTTTATCTTTTTTTCTTTCTGATTTTTTTTCCAGATACACCAACAGCCCTTGTGAGTTTGCAGAAAGCTTTTTTTTTTCCCTGCAAAAAAATGTGCGTGTAGCTCAAGTGAATTCGAATAGATGGTTTGGAGCTAGTAGTATTATTATCTCTCCAGACGTGGAGCTTATTGTAATCATGTTTCCATGACGACAATATTTATTTATTTATTTAATATAGTGAAATTAAACAGAGATCAGAATAACGACGTCAAAATCTTAAACAAATCGGGAAAAACCTCTTTCCCGCTTGTCTTTGGAATATATATTCGAACGGTAGACAATAATCGTGGCGGTCCCCCAACAAAACAGTAAGGGACACACCAAGAGACAGTCGGCAATAAAACAATAACTAACTCTGTAGGTGTTTCTCTGACCTTCAGCTCACAGCTATCGAGTCTGCGGTATTAACAATAGAAAAGGGACGATAGTGCCATGTTAAAGGCCAAATGAAGTCGATGAAACTACACCCTAGAGAGGGCTGTTCTGCCTCCCTCAATAATGGGATGAAGTCAAAGCGGTAAAAGTACTCACAGAAAGTGGAAAACAAACTTGGTTGTGATTGCGAACCACAGTTTAAGGGAAACGAGACAAAGTAGGAATTTGGGAGCGGGGGGGAGTTATATATTATGACGTTCAGGGTGTTTGTTTATCCATAACCAATTGCAATTTATTTTACATTGATAAGTCCACAAGAGCAATATTATTGTTAGTTTTATAGTTGTAACCTTTTTCCCTTATTGTTTGCGACTGCGTTTTTTTTTTTTTAAACTGAATAAAATAGATTGTTGTAGATTTTTGTTCGTATGATGGCGTGAATAATAAAACGGACATTTAGCAAGTTTTAATCTGTTTTCTTTCTTTTCTATTTTTTTTTTTTTTCGAATCCAAAAATCTCAAATCATAAATCAAGGGCGAACTTCAAATCTTTTAAAATGTTTCGAAACTGCGGAATTCCACATAAAAATATTTTTTTTCTCCCTCGAAACTATTGTGAATTAGTTAAATTATTGAAATAATTTTAATAAAAAATTTTAAAAAATTCGCTGAAATTTTACTAAAAAGTTTAAAATTTGTTGAAACGTATTAACATTTAATAAAAATTAAAAACTGAATTAAATATTAAATAAATAAATAACAAAATAAAATACAATAAAATAAATAAATAACAAATTAAAATACAATAAAATAAATAAATAACAAATTAAAATACAATAAAATAAATAAATAACAAAATAAAATACAATAAAATAAATATTAAATAAACGAATTAAAAAAAAAATAAAACTTAATAAAAATTTTTAAAATATCCATGCTAAGTGTTAACAGTTTGCTATCAGACAAGGAATTTCAAACAACAGGATGTCACAGATCACTTTTATTTAACAAAAAAAAAAAAAAAAAAAAAAAAAAAAAAAAAAAAAAACCTTGTCAGTGACAACAAGAGGTTGCCGACATCAGTCTCTGTGTTTTGCGCTGACGCCATGTGGTTTCCAGATGGAAGACGCACTATGTCTTTGTGTGTGTGTGTGTGTGTGTGTGTGTGTGTGTGTGTGTGTGTGTGGTGGGAAGGATCGCTTTTGTTTAAATGTTATATACAATAAGTATACAAGCGTCCGTCAGTTGGTATGCGTGCGCGTTTCTTGAAGCAAACATGTATAAACATAGACGTAAGGAAAACACGCCTGATGTAGACATGGATAAACATTGACACCGGAACTTCAATATATTTAAATTAGAAATGAAAAGCCTTCTTCAAATACTTGCGTTTTTGAAATGTATTGTTTATAATAGTAGTTGTTTGTATGCAGGTGAAATGATTTTTGCTGTTAGCTGTCACTATGGTTTCTATTTACGTGTTGAAACTCAAACAAAGAAAGTGACATTTCCTGCTAGGAACAGGTTTCTGAAGAATTTCTCTGTTCCCTTGGAGATAAATGGCTGTCGGAAGGTTGTCATTTCCGGATCAATGAAGAATGGCAATTGGCACATCGCTTAGAAACAGTCAAAGTGTGCCTGTGTAATGTTTAATATCAATTGACGGCTTTGATTTTTTCTAATACAACAGCGCCATCTACTAATGAAACCGGAAACTTTCCAATTACGACAAATGTGATAAATTTAGTATATACAGTACATTAGCTGTGTGTGATGGTGAAAGTTGATATGATTTCTGTCAACTGTCATTATTGTTTCTCTTTAGGTTATTTTGTTTTAAAAACCAAAGAACAAAAATAGATGTTTAATACAACGAGGTTGAGTATCATATTCTTGCATGAGATTGTCATGAAATAATAATAATAATAATAAAAACGATACTTAAGTATAAAGAGCTAATAAGCTTCATTTCGGCAATGAAAACATTACTTAAATTAAGGGGATATTAAATCCCACATAGTTTTAAAACCGAATAAGAAACTCAAAGATTGGAATCAGAGAGTTTCTTGCCGAATATAGTAAACTATAAAGTATTGGCGACACTAGCGTTAGCAAATGCAAGTGATCCTAGCGTAGTACAATACCGGACGACTCGTTGCAAAGGTGGGGGAAGTTCAGATCGCTATTCTTAGGTATTTTCCATAATGTAAAAACACATTTCCTAGGAAATGTATGCTGTTATTACATTATGGAGAGAGGTCACTACCCAGACCGGTTTCAGCCTTTTTTGAGGCTTCATCAGTGAGTAGCAGGCCTAATGCCAAAGTGATGAAGCCTCAAAAAAAGGCTGAAACCGGTCTGGGTAGTGACCTCCCTCCATAATGTAATAACAGCATACATTTCCTAGGAAATGTGTTTTTACATTATGGAAAATACCTAAGAATAGCGATCCGAACTTCCCCCACCTTTGCAACGAGTCGTCCGGTATTGTATTACGTACTAGGATCACTTGCATTTGCTAACGCTAGTGTCTTATTCTTATTCGGTTTTAAAACTATGTGGGATTTAATATCCCCTTAATTTAAGTAATAAAAACGATTTCTATTTATTATTTATTTATTTTTAATTAGGAATTAAATTCCATTGTTAGAAAAATATTAAAAATACTGAATGGTTACTTACTGCAGGATCTTAAACAAAAAATAAAATAAAATAAAAATACAACCATCGAAAGTTAGCGTATTCAAGCTATCTTTTAATTCACTTAACTGAAATTTCAAGTGAGAAGGACGTTGATATTTAAAATAAAAAAATTAAATTATTTCTAATAAAAATATATTTCACAGTTACTTGTTTAATATTACATGTTTTTCTTCTTCCATTTGAAAGAAATAAAAAATTATATAAATGAACCGAATATTTTTCTGCAGTACATTAGCTGTGTGATGGTGAAAGTTGATGCGAAGCTAGTAAGTACTGTATTATTAAATGTAATACCGATGAGATGGGTCCTCAGGAAGATCTCATTAAGCCGGAAAAGTGAGCAAATGATAGGGTACCATAGTTTAATGTCTCTAAGTGAAAGAATTTTGAAATCCATAGATGGGAGACCGCATACCCTATTTGTAGAACTATAGAAGAGAAGGACCTCGAGGGGTATTGGGGAGAAAAATGTGTAATTCAAGGGCAATTGAAAAAGCAACTCAAAGGATTTATGTAATGCGGGAAGGACGTTGATGGTGCCGAGGATGATGGTTTCACTGTATAGGACCTGATCGGACCACATGTAGACTATATACAATAAAAGAATTATAAAAGAATGGTACACTATAATGATAGTAATTCGTGAGCCAGTAAAAACTAAACACATTTGTTTCTTTTAAGTTTGAAATGGAAGGTAAGTAAGGATGGAGAACTTATCCTTTGTTTTTAACAATTCTAAGCTTTTGATTCAGTATATATAATTAAGTGTATTCCGTTAAAAAGTTCTAGCTTCGTGTTTTTTTTTCTTCTTTTTAGCGAATATTATTTAAATGTCCCGATTAAAATTTTAAAGGAAAATCATTTGCAAATAATTAAAGTGTTTGCAATTTTTAAAAAAAATATTGAAAAGACAGTTCCTTAAGAGGAGTAAAATGTATAACAGAATCCTATATATTCATTCTAAATTCAGGAAAAAAAAGAGAGAGAAAGGTTGTGAAGATCGATACTTATTCATATAGATTCCGATTCTGCACAATTTTTTGGACACTACAATCGATATTTTTTCACTATGCTTGACTATGAATATCAAACAACAGGATGTTTAAAATGCTGGTTGTCTATTTGTGTGGGGAAATCGTTTTATGATTTCCCCACACATAAATATAGATCTTCCTGAGCATATACAAAAAAAAAAAAAAAAAAAAAGAGAACAACTTAACTATAGACTTGTAAGCTTAAAAGCATCACATTTTAAATTACATTTTATTGATTATAATCATTAAAATTCATAATCAATATAATAAAATCTAAAAAAAAATGCCCAAACAGCTGATGTCAGATATAATCCTTAGAAAATACTATTCAGCCTCTGATTATCGGCAGGGAATAATAATAAAATGCAAGCTGTTACTGAATTTTGGATGAAACAAAAATTTTCCTTGCTTGTATTTAACACCTCGAAAGGTGTTATTTATGCGTAAATAAATATATTTATATTAATAAATATTTATGCAAGTAGCAATTGTTATATTTACCTCCCTAGCTCCAATATTAATAAATATTTGTGAATTAAATATTTAGGCAAGTATTTATATTAACAAATATTTATGCAAGTAGCAATTGTTATATTTTTCTCCATAGCTCCAATGTTAAAACGAAACACGTTATCACTTTAATAAAAAGCTTTGATGAAAAAAACAACATATTTATGCAAGTATTTATATTAATAAATATTTATGCAAGTAGCAATTGTTATATATATATATATATATATACATTTTTTTTTATTTTTTATTCTTTTTATTCTATATATTTATATAATTATTATTTATTCTTTTTATTCTATATATTTATATAATTATTATTTATTCTTTTTATTCTATATATTTATATAATTATTTTTTATTCTTTTTATTCTATATATTTATATAATTATTTTTTATTCTTTTTATTCTATTTATTTATATAATTATTATTTATTCTTTTTATTCTATATATTTATATTCTTATTATTTATTCTTTTTATTCTATATAACTAAGAGCCTGTGTAGCTCAGTGGATGTGGCGTTTGCACACGACGGCGCTTGACCGCACGAAGGAAGACTTGGTTTCGAGTCTAGTCAGCGACTAGAGGAAATTTTTCTAAGCCTTTTTTCGACCGATTCCCGAGTTAGTCGATCTCTGTTACGGGTTTTTCGTCCCGTAAACTCAAGAAAATCGACCATAGAACCTACGTTATTTCAGACATTAAACATATTGTGTTAGGGTTAGATGGCGGCACATTTGAGCCGTCTCTCTTCACTGTGTACAGCTTAATTAGTGATAGCCTTGGGTCATCTATCTCTGATTGGTACCAGTGGAGATTGAACTGCCCACTCAGTCTCCAAAAGTTAGATAGGACTAAATGGCCTCGCCTACTCCTGTATATACGGGAATTAAAAGGCGTTAGCTGATTTTTTTTTTTTTAATAAATAATAATATTTATGTTAATAAATATTTATGCAAGTAGTAATTGTTATTGTTATAAATAAATATTTATTTATTCAAGTAGATTGTTATATATTTATATTAATAAATATTTATGCAAATAGCAATTGTTATTGTTATAAATAAATATGTTAATAAATTTATATTAATAAATATTTATTAACATAAATATTAACATAAATATTTATGCAAGTAGCAATTGTTATTGTTATAAATAAATATGTTAATAAATATTTATGCTAGTAGCAATTGTTATTGTTATAAATAAATATTTATTTATGCAAGTAGCAATTGTTATTATTAAATAAATGTTGTTATAAATAAATATTGTTAAATAAATAGTTATAAATAAATATTTATTTATGCAAGTAGTAATTGTTATTGTTAAATAAATATAGCAATTGTTATTGTTAAATAAATATTTATTTATGCAAGTAGCAATTGTTATTGTTATGTAAATATATATTGTTAAATAAATAAATAAATATGTTATAAATAAATATTTATTTATGCAAGTAGCAATTGTTATTGTTAAATAAATATTTATTTATGCAAGTAGCAATTGTTATCATTAAATAAATATTGTTATAAATAAATATTTATTTATGCAAGTAGCAACTGTTATTGTTAAATAAATATAGCAATTGTTATTGTTAAATAAATATTTATTTATGCAAGTAGCAATTGTTATTGTTATATAAATATATATTGTTAAATAAATAAATAAATATTGTTATAAATAAATATTTATTTATGCAAGTAGCAATTTTTATTGTTATATATTGTTAATTAAATAAATAAATAAATATTGTTATAAATAAATATTTATTTATGCAAGTAGCAATTGTTATTGTTATATATTGTTAATTAAATAAATAAATAAATATTGTTTTAAATAAATATTTATTTATGCAAATAGCAATTGTTATTGTTAAATAAATATTTATTTATGCAAGTAGCAATTGTTATTGTTATATTATATAAATATAGCAATTGTTATTGTTAAATAAATATAAATAAATATATATAGCAATCGTTATTGTTAAATAAATATAAATAAATATATATAGCAATTGTTATTGTTAAATAAATATAAATAAATATTTATTTATGCAAGTAGCAATTGTTATTGTTATATTATATATTTCCCTCCATAGCTCCAATATTAAAACGAAACAACGTTATCACTTTAATTTAATAAAAGGTAGTGATGAAAGATAACATACAGCCTGCAACGAATGCCACCAACCACTTCTCATGTCCAACTTTCAACTTTAGAAATCAATAAAATTTTAAGGTTTGATAGACTTGTAAGGTTTGATTGAGTTGTAAGTCAGCAGTTAGAATTGAAGGAAGTACAGGAAGATGGTTTAATGTTAAATCTGGTGTGAGACAAGGATTTACATTATCCCCTCTGTTATTCATTATCTATATGAATCACATTATGAAGGAATGTGGTATTAAACCTGATATCAAAATTGGAGATGTTAATGTCAGCTCTTTGCTTTATGCGGATGATGTTATACTTCTAAATAAATCCGCTACAAGTCTGCAAGATTCTCTGACTAAATTGAATAGTTGTTGTAATAGATATGGTATGATGGTCAGCAATAAAAAGACAAAGACAATGAAAATAGGCAAAATCATTGAAAATGTCAACTGTGTTGTGAATGGAGAACCTGTGGAACAAGTAAAACATTTCAGCTACTTAGGCACGATTTTTACTGAAGATGGTAAATTAAATATAGAAATAGACAACAGAATCAGCAAAGCTGGTATGGTGGGAAGTCAATTGAATAAATTCATATGGAATAAGAAAGAAATTAGTCGGAACACTAAATTAGCTGTATACAAGACGGTGTTCAAACCAGTTTTAACTTATGGATCTGAGAGCTGGGTCAGAAGTAAAACACTTGACCAAAGACTAGAGACTGCAGATATGAGAGTCCTGAGAAAGATTAGAGGCGTGAACAGATGGCATCAATGGCAATATCATATTAAAAATGAGGATATTAGGAAAGAACTTGATATTGTCAGCATCCAGGAATGCATTAGCAGAGCTAATCTCAGGTGGCATGGTCAGTTAAATAGAATGGGAGAGGAAAGATTAGCAAAACAAGTGTTCTCTGCCAGGTTGTCAGCAAAACGACCCAGAGGAAGACCAAGATATAGGTGGATTGATACGGTACAAAGTGCCTTAGACGATAGAAATATAAGATCTGATAATGTTGGAGTCTTGACACGTAACAGACTGATTTGGAGGAAAATTGTAGATAGGAAGTTAGTAATGATGTAATTTTTTCATGTAGTACTGTTATATCCTGTACACCCCTTGAGAGTACATGGCAGGAATTTGATGATGATGATGATGATGATGGTTTGATAGACTTTATAATATTTATTATTTTGTTAAAAGTAAAAAAAATCAATTCCTTTAGTTTCAGAAAAGATATTTTATTAGATATTTTATTCAAGATATTTTATTAGAAAATAAATAATAATTTACTAGCATTGACATATTATTGTATATTTAATGGATTCGGGAAAAGACAAGCCAGTTTAGTAATCATATATATATATATATATATATATCGCCGGTTTTGCGTTTCTCACGAGACACTGCGACAGTATGAAGGAGATATAAGTAAAGTGCTGTTGTTCTTAATAGGGTAGCATTTAGACAGAAATGGGATAGATTGAGATTTGCTGAAAACATTGGCTGATCTGTATTTATTCTTCCACCAGATAACTGACAGAAAAGAAAAAAAAGACTCTTTTTTATTGCTGTGAATTTTTAGTGAAATAACAAAAAGAAGCGCATTCATATTATAGCACACATGATATCTTCTTATCACGATTAATTGCATCAGTTTGTAGAGAACCTCCTCTCCCCAAACTGGACTCACTCTACAAAACAAATAAAATGCCATCTGTAAAAAAATTCTACAAAATTTGGTGAACTTGAAAAAATTACACTGATGCGCATTTCTGTTCAATATTCATTTTGTGACACGATGCTAGTTTTTTATTTTTATTCTTTATTTTTAATTTAAAATAAAAAAAGAAAAAAAAATTAAAGAAAATTCAGTAGAATGCGGATATTACAGTAAAATGTATCAAGTTATTCGGACACCTACTAAAATTTAAAATTTGAACATTTAAAAAAATAATATTTAAGAGTGAAAACATGAAGTAAACAGGTGCCATGTTTTTCCTCATCCTTCTCGAGTTCAAGGAAACTTTAGGAGGGTTTATCAACTGATAAACCCTCATGATGGGTTAGTAAAGAGGTAGAATTGTTTTTACACTGCGGGTTTTTCATTCAGCGAAAAAAAAAAAAAACAGCTGAAGATAACTTTAAGTTGCTTCGGTCATAATATAAAAAGTCATAAAAATATAAATATAATATAAAAAATAAATATAAAACATAAAATAAAAATCCGAATATCACCTCCATCTGAGTGAGGTGTTGAATTACTGTATATTTTCTACCAAAAAAAAAAAAAAAAAAGCAACAAACTATCATAAAATCAGTAAGAACGATTATTTAAAAATTTGAAATCCGTTTCCCAGATCAAAATTACTTTGAAGCTGAGACTGTTTCGTTTAAATCGCTTTAGCTGCAAATAACAATTCCAGCTCAAAATATCCACCTCCATCTAAATTTTCACTGCCTAACAGTACCATGCAATATTTTTATTAGGCAGTATTACTCTGTTAACTTCTTTGAGTGATGGACTAAATCTTTGACTCCTTATCCCATTATCTGAGTTCTTTTGTGGAGGGGGGGAGGGAAGTTAAGTGTAGGTGCTTTATCTGCTCTTTGTGAGCATTTAGTGCTGTTTCAGCTTTCTCTTGCGATGAAGACTTTCGGTCTTATATATGTTTGAAGCGATCTCAGGGTTTGTAGTCAGCTGCTTGTCGTATTAGCTGATTTGGGTGATTGTTGGTGACTGTGGAGAAATGTTCTGCGATGCAAGTCATATGGGTAGTCCTTAAAAGGGCTGGCTAGATGGGAGAAGCAAGAATGCATTTCATATTCCCCGTTATCTGAAGAGGACAGTGAAGGATAGGGTGTTATTGAGCTATATAAAGCTCTGATCATGGCAGGAGGGTAACAGCAATAGCCGAGCCTCAGTTAGAACTTTATTGGCTACAGCATTGCCATCCATTACCTTCCCAGGATACCCATTTTAGTCGCCTCGTACGACATGCATGAGCTACATTGGGGCTATTCTTATCCCGGCCACCAGGTAAGAACTTAACGGTACAATTAAAGTTGAGGTAAGATAAAGTTTCTATGGTTTAGCATTTTTACAACCAAATTCTAGATTTAAATTTAAAAGATAAGCATTTAAAAAAAAGTTTAATTCTATATATATATATATATATAGAAAGTTTTTTTAACTTGGGTATATTATGTATTCAAGATACCAAGTAATTTTACTATTTTAATATATCTATCTATCTAATATTCATATAAACTAATAATTTTTCAACTGTTAGGAGTAAAGTGCTCCGAGAAATCTGTGTTCTAATCGAATCTAATAATTAGAATACTGAATGGTAATAATTAGTACACTGATTATTAGTATTCTAATAAATAAGAATTATGTAAATGTTTGTCAGTGCCAAAATAAAGTCTTGTGTAGGATTTTAAAAGCGATTAAAAAGAGCTTTTTTAACAACAACTTTTTTTTGTTGTTGTTACATAAGGTGCGGGGAAGGAACAATTTGCAGTATGTATAACTATGCAAGATCAAAAAAAAATGAAAATGTTTTATAAAATATCACAAAAATTTCTTATGTAATACTTATGTAATTAAATTTCTTATGTAATTAAACCTTTGAGATCGAAACAGGGAAGTTGTTTTCTCGAATAAGAAACTTGTGACATAGGTCCTTAAATATAAGCAGAATTAGCGATCTTATACGGAGATAGCAGTATAAGATCGCTAAGTATAAGATCAAGAAAAGCAAGTTTACCGTCCTGCAAAAGAGGCAAATCCAGTTGATGTAGTGTAGACAATGGATCGGGTAATGTGTAGTCACCCCTCATAATAAATCCAAGTAATGACGATGATGATGATGATAGGGCGGTTTCATATTGCTTTAATTTTAAGTATTTTTCATCACGTTCCCTAATTAAAAAATACAAACAAAACTCATTTTCAGTGCAGTTTTGGATATTTATATATTTCTAGAAATGTGATTATTATTATTATCGTTATTTTTGTTGTTATTTATATTTATTTTTTTTGTTGTGCTCCGTCACGAGCTTGTCATTTAAGAACATCATTGCATAAACAGTCCAGCTTCAGTTGTAGTATATGCACAAATAAAAGTCATTACAGCGCATGTGCAAAACAGCTTTCAATATTAATATTTGTAAATGACAACTTGGCAAGAAATCTTTTTTTTTTCCCGTCATAATAATATTAAAACCTAATCAAAGAAACGTATGATTAGTTTATAAGAAAAAATATATTGTAAAAAAATCAGAACGAGAAGAAATACATATACATTAATTAATACTTACTAACGAACGGTTTGTTGAGAACTTCGAAGAAGAAAGAATTCATTAATTTTTTTAACCGAATTATTAACAAAATCTTACCTGCTAACGAATAGCCCTAACTCGTGATAAAAATGGTGGTTTGTGGGTCTTCACAGGACGGACCTGAACTATGAAATGCTCGCCTAAAGGTGTTTATATAGATAACTTGAGCTAATTCCGGTTATCTAAATAAGGAGGCGAAGTGATAGCTATGATGGCGTTAGAAGCACACTTTAAACAACCCGATGTCGAGTGGACAGGCTCACGTGCTTGCGTTCCTCAGTAAGGCATTCGTCGTTTAAGGAGGCGAAAAAACAAAAGGATGTAGTGTCTAAGAAGGATGCTGGGAAAAGCCAAAGCAAGCATGATGACTTCACTAAATTAATTAGTGCAAAAGAGAATTTCGATTCCGATTACAACTCATGCGCAAACTTGATGCTTGAAAAATTCTAAGGTGGTTTCGAATTCATTGTTAAAATCCTCTCCCTCTCTCATTCTGGTAGATTCTATTATAATGCTAATTTTTTTTTTTTATTATTATTATTATTATTATTATTATTATTATTATTATTATTATTATTATTATTATTATTATTGCTATAAGGCAGGGCATTATTTGTGTTAACTGCGAGTGAACTCCGAGCTGTTTTTGCGAGATGAAAAAAAAAAAAAAATCGAATTTCGAACCAAGAACTCTGTCACCTCCATAACAAGACCGACCGTTTTAAGCAAAAATCGACATGCTAAAATGAAAATGATCTACCCAGGTTTCATTCGATGAGATAACATTTTATTATTGGCATTTAGTACGAAATGTTTTAAATCACAGCATAACGAATATGAAAGTAATGTTCAAAGATGCGTTTTTTTTTTTTTTTTTTAATTTGATTATTAACATCTAATGAAAAAAATGTTGAAATATCTTGGAGTTTTCTTTGCGTTGTGTAATATACGAAAAACAAGTCCCTCAAATGCTGCATGTAGCGAATTGAGGTCAATGTTGGATCCAAATTCAGATTGTTGACGACGCATTACGTTTAAGCAATAGAAGTTGTTAAGCTATTTCGTAACCGACGAAGAGAACTGTGAATGTTTTAAATCAGTGCATTCTTCTCTCTATCAACCACTATGACTTTCACCAAGCTCTTACTGTTCGATCATTGACATCAAACTATTTAGTTTCTAAGAATACATTACCACTTCATTTTCCTCTGTTGGAAAAAAAAATAATAAATTTGCGAATTTATCTGAGAAACTTCATGGTTAGTTTATCTGGTTATGAGATCAATGTACTATGGTGATACAGGTAAATCAGTGGACATTTTGTAATATCCTTAGTATGGTCGTTTTGAATATTTGTCTAAATAAAACACAAAATGGGATGTGATGTTTATGATTTCTCCTATTTTAGATTAAAAATAAGAAAATACAAACATTCACGACTCCTGTGTTAACTTACTTGGACTGAAACTCGCTCACAAAGATTTCTCGTATTCGAACATACCTCTTTTCAACCCAGAGAATACAGACAAGGTTCCCTCTAAACTGTGCATGTGCGCGCGGAGGGCAGAAAGGGAGAGCACATGTGCGTTAAGTTAAAGAAACATATTTATTTAGAGTATAATAAATTTAGTTTAATCCTTTATCCAAGTGTATGCAAACGAAGTTTGCGCCTGAAGTATCTTCAGGACTGAGGCAACTCGTAGTAAAGGTGGACCAAGCTCTCATCACTCCTTGTCTTAGTATCTCTCATAATACAAAGTACATCTCCATGCGGACATGTATAATGTTATGCATTAAGGGAAGGGCCACTACCCAGACCGGTTTCGACCTTTATTGTGGTCTCGTCAGTGGGAGCCAGGCCCTCAATAAAGGTCGAAACCGGTCTGGGTAGTGACCCTTCCCTTAATGCATAGCATTATACATGTCCGCATGGCGATGTGCTTTGCATTATGGGAGATACTAAGACAAGGAGTGATGAGAGAGAGAGCTTGGTCCACCTTTACTACGAGTTGCCTCAGTCCTGAAGATACTTCAGGCTTAAACTTTGTTTGCATACACTTGGATAAAGGATTAAACTAAATTTATTATAGTCTAACTAAGTGAAAAATAAACTTCCAACAATTTATTTAGTGTACTCTAGACAGTACAGTCACTTGAACTCGTACAAACCGTGATAGATTTTTGTGGCTGCGCAGATTTAAGGGAATTAATTTAGTGCTCGGAATTTTATAGGTTACAACTAGACGAAAAAAAGGGCAACATTAATATGAGAAATATTCCATTAGCGTATACATTGAATCTGAGATTGAAAACTTAGGCAGGAAATGTTTTTCATGCGCACATGAACAGAATTTTACTTATTTCATTAATAGGACCACCGTGATACAAGCCTTATTCTCCAATTAAAATTGCCATTTATTCATGTAATTTATATCTGTAGTTTATTTATGAAAAAATTATAAGTAATTTTAGGTGACAACTACGGGGATGTCTGAAGGAATTTGTCAGTCTTAATTAGTAGAATGGAATTAATATTTTTAAGTGCTACTTATTTTTTTGTTTCCCTGTGTGAGATAAATCACCTGTCTTTTTTTTTTTTTTTTTTTGTTTACCAGAGACGTTAGGATTTAATAACTCCATTATTAAATTAATTGTTATTATTATTATTATCCAATAATATTCTTTGAAGTGGACCAATGTATTGTTCTTATCCGTAATAAATTGTTGACAATGGAAAATGGATAGTTGAGTCCATAACAATAGTCATTATCTCAACAGCCTTTTAGGACTACAGAGGGTCTGGTTTCGTATCGGCCCAACGGCTACATTTCTGTCTTTTGGCCTCACCATCTTCAAAAAAAGAAATCTTGTTTCGGTCTAAATTAGTGTCACCAACCAAGAGGATAAGTTTTATTCGGAAAACATTTATTCACTAGGAGTGCAACTAAATTATTCTGATACCAATTTATACTGGCTTTTTGAGTATTTCTTTTTGGCACGATGGCAGATCCCAACGATCAGAAACACCTTACCAAAAGTGATAATCCTAATCCATTTGCAATTCCTGAACCTCATTTTATTCCCGGGTAAGTTATGTAATAGTGATTGATACTTTTTGAGAATTAAATCATATTGAGTTTGAACATTTTTTTGTTGTTTGTAATGTTCATTTATGTAATATCTCTGCTAATACAGGTATGGCGGTCACTGCCCCAATCTTATCCATCATATTGGTCAGAGCTATGGATGGTTAACTCATGCTGTGCTTTCAACCAATCCTAAAGTTGCAGAAAGATTGTCTAGCACGAGACCAGTTAATGTTCTACCTGATGGAGCTATAGCGAAAGCTCTGAAGGAAGAAGAAGAAGCTATCCATATAATAAAGGATCGTAAAACAGAAGGCCGACCAATACTGACCGATTATATGCTGCCAGGATATACAGGTATCAGACACATCATCGAAATGTATTTTTGATAAGTTATTCAATATTATACGCATCTATAACTCATTTATTTCACGTTGTGACATAAAACACTGTACAAACTTAAAATATTTAATATTTTTCTTTTTCTAGGCCATGTTCCAAGAGCCCAGACAATTTGTGGTAAAGGCTTTAACAAGTGTTGCATCCAAGGGATTGCTGATTTTACCAGGATGCAAGAACAACAACGCAATTTCGTCAAAATAAAAAGATCTACATCACAAACATCTTCAACGCCTTCTACTTCAGATGATGAAGATACAGAGACATCTTCATCTGATTCAGATGATGAAGATACAGAGACAAGAAAAAGAATTGAAGAAACAACAGAAGGTATGAGAAATTTACTGAATAATACATTTATATTTAAAATGTCCAAAGAATTTTTACTTTCTTTGATGAAATGAGCACATAATTTTACTCATGCAAATCCGAACATTATTAAAAAACTACTAATTTTTTATCCTTAATGACATTACTTCCAGAACACTCAGTCGCTTTATATATATTTTACTGTTATGTAATAAAATATGGTATATTAGAAAAATCGTTTTTCATTTTTTATTCAATCAAGTACTTTTAAATATTCTTAAAATTTATAAAATAGTAATTTATAATTTTTATAATTTCTTTATTTTATTAGATTAATTTGAAGATTACATAAAAATAGAGATTTTTATTTGATATTGTTATAATATAAGATTATATTATAATTTTATTATATTAATTATGTAATAGTTTTGAATAATTTCTTTAATGTTAAAATTACTTTAAAATTTTCAAATTATTATTATTATTAAAGCTCTGATCATGGCAGGAGGGTAACAGCAATATGATGGTTTTAATTTCTATTAAATTAAAATTATATTATTTTTAATTTATTATATTATTATATTTGATATTGTTATGATATAAGATTATATTATAATTTTATTATATTAATTATGTAATTGTTTTGAATAATTTCCTTAATGTTACATTTCCTTTAAATTTTTCAAATGATGGTTTCAATTTATATTATATCAAAATTATATTAATTTTATTATATTATTATATTTTATTATTATTAATATTATTATATTTTTTTAATTTGAATTTCGTGTATAGTCTCAATCTTGCTAAAAAGAACAGGATACGATTTTGTTAACAAAATCGTATCCTATATTATATTCTTATAGTCCTTATAAGGACTGGCTTAAAGGGGCAAAGCAAGAATGCTTTTCATCTTCCCGTTATCTCTAGAGGACAGTGTGGGGTTAAGGTGTTATTGAGCTATTAAAGCTGTGATCATGGCAAGAGGGTAACAGCAATAGCCGAGCCTCAGTTAAAACTTCATTGGCTACAGCATTGCCATCCATTACCCTCCAAGGGTCAACCACCTTTTCTTATTGTATATTGTATTCTTATCCTTGTAAGGACTGGCTTAAAGGGGCAAAGCAAGAATGCTTTTCATATCACCCGTTATCTGTAGAGGACAGTGTAGGGATAAGGTGTTATTGAGCTATTAAAGCTCTGATCATGGCAGGAGGGTAATAGCAATAGCGGAGCCTCAGTTAGAACTTCATTGGCTATAGTATTGCCATATTTAAAGGTAAAGACGTATAATTAGTATTTAGTTTTAAAATTTATAGCTGCACAAATAATGAGTTTTTCAAACCACATCTGATTCCCCAAATTATTTGGGCTATTAATTTTAAGATACTTTTATATCATGTTTATTTAATAAAATACATTTATTGCAAACTTAAATTTACTTGATAAAACAATTTGCAAATTTTAATTTAATGCAAGTAAAAAATGTTACATTTTATTGTAGGATGGGAAGTACCATCAAAGCAAAGAACCACGAATTTTTGAACCAGTAAATATTTTATGAAGTCATCATTCATTCTTTTACCGCAAATTTGGAATCATGATTAAAATAAGAAGAAGATCATCTGAGAAAAATTCAAAGAAGAAGCCACAAAATGAGCAGTTGTACTCCAATTATACACGACCGAATAAATTGTATATATATCCTCTAAGGACTACTGAATTAAAATACTTCACACATTTAAACACCAAACCAATTTAAAAGGAAATTTATAAGGTATTAATTCATTCTGTATAGCGGAATGACATTCACAGACTTTCCTGTCAAAATTAAAACCCATGGTCTATTTAGTTGGAAAGTGCTAACTCTATTTATTGGGCTAATCAGACTTTCAGAAGGCTGTCTTTGCTTTTTATATAAGAATGCCTTATTAAAATGATTTTTATATAAATCCAAAAGTAGTTAGATTAATCACGAAGCTCTATTTATTCATTGGGTGCCTTTTAAGATGCAATTAATTGCTTATCTGATTAGATCAAAAACAACTGAAGCCGTTATTTTTATTATTTAGAAACCAGAGTTTTGTTTTGTTTGTTTAGGAAAATATCGTTCTGATTTTGTTTGAGACCCGTTAACTTAATTCAGGAATGGATGAATAATAATATGATACTCAAGGATTGGGGGGGGAGGAAGGCATGGCTTTGTGAAGGTAGTTTCGATCGCTTGTTAATCTCTAGATACTAGACCAATATTATTATTATTACGTGAAATTGCTTTGTGTCAAGTCTTTGGACTCCCTGGATGCCTCCAGGGAGTCCAAAGACTCATCGAGGGAGGGCAGCTACTCTAAAACTCTTCGTTTCCACCACTTAATCCACCAACTACAGCGAACCGAATTATATATCGGGATAAAGAGTCGCAATATGTCTGATGTCGATTGGGTGGAGGGGGAAGTGTGCATCAATAAAAAAAAAGTTAGGTATGAAAAAAAGTAAAAATAAAGTGAAGAATTAAAAATCGTATAATGTATACATACCAGGAGTGTCAAACTCAAATGAGTTTGACACTCCTGGTATACATTATTGATATACAATATAAATAAATTAGAAAATTAATAACAAAAATTTTATTTATTATAAGCGTTACAAGACATAAAATAATAGTATAATGATTATGACAACTCAAAAAAAAATAATATAAGGAATATTTTTATTATATTAATATTTACAATAGATAGCATTTAATCCAAATTAAAAAGAAATTAAATTTTATTTAAATAAATCAAATATTTATTTATTTATACATTCTATAAATACAAAATATAAATACAATATAAATATAAATATAATACAAAATATAAAGCCTATATTTTGAATTTTTAAATGTTACTGAAAATATTTTGGGGGAAAATTATAATATTTTCGAGTTAAATACACACACACACACACACACATATATATATATATATACATGAGAATAATTGTTCACATAAATAGATGCTTCCAAAATAACGTAGAATATTTGCTGCAAACTTTTTTATTTCCGAATATTTTTGACCTAAATCACTGTATATTTTTGGTACACCAGCTTCTTGGTATTTCGCTTTTAGAATGGATCTTTTTGGAAATCAATAAGTTCCATTTGAATACAAATAGGAGCTTTTTCGAAATTAAAGAAAAAAGGATCCGTAAAAAGCGAAAAAAACTTCTTGCTCCTTGAAATCTTTAAATCGCCTATCAAATTCTTCTTTTATCTTTTCTAGTTTGGGAGACAATATTGAGAAAAGGTAAAACTTTGATTCTTATTGTTCAACTGTTCACACATAGGAAAGTAATTTAGAATATTCTCTTTTCAAGGATTTTGAAACAAAACTAACTTACATCTAAAACTTGCCTGTGCATCATACATGTGTGTTATTAACTGATCTTTCCCCTGAAGTTTGACATTTAAATCACTCAAATGTCCTGTAATATCAATTAAGAATGCCAGATCTTGTACCCATGTCTGATCATTAAGAAATGCAACATCATGATTTTCCATTTCTAGGAACAATTTGATCTCCTCTAAAAGTAAAAAAAAAAAGGTTTTTAGAATCTTATGACAAGATAACCAACGAATCCCTGTGCAATAAGGTAGCCCTTCAAATTCACTTCCCAAGTCTTTTAGAAATTGTGCAAACTGGCGGTGATTGAGGCCTCTGAATCGGATGAAGTTCACGGTATTTGTCACAGCCTTAAGTACGCTGCTCATTTCCAACATTTTGGAGCACAGGACCTGCCGATGAATAATGCAGTGGAAAGATTGCAGTTTTGGAATGTCTGGATACATTTCCTTTAACTTTGCTGCAAGTCTTGACACAAAACCTTTATTTTTGCCTGTCATTGCTGGAGCACCATCGGTTGTCAATGCTACGAGCCTGTTCAGAGGAAGTTGATATTTTTCAAAAATGCCCCACACGGCGTCAAAAATGTCTTCCCCTGTAGTGGTTCCATGAATGGGAATCATTTCCAAGAACTCTTCAGTAATATTCATATTGTCGTCGCAAGCCCGAACAAACAAAGCAACTTGAGCCACGTTGTGAATATAGAAACTTTCGTCAAGTGCAATTGAAAAGCACTGTACGTTTGCGGATATTTCTTGCAACTGGTCATGCAGATTATCTGCCATATCGCGATACACATTTTTGGGACATACGTTTTCGGCTGCTTTTATCATACATTCCTTAACCAAGGATCCGTCACTAAAAGGTTTGGAATGTTTCGCCAATAAATAGCTGATTTCATAACTGGCTCTCACTGCTGATGCATTATCTTTCATAATTTTTGAAAATACTTGTTGACTTTGAAGTGAATTCTTCATACTTCTTAATTTTTCTTCTCTCAGTTTACCCTCAAAGCGTGAATGTTGTTCTTTGTTAATTTTATCGTAGCGCCTTTTTATATTATATTCTTTGGCGACACTAATCGTTTCGTTACAAATAATGCACACAATTTTGTCCTTTGTTTCAGTGCAGAAGTAATTTAATTCCCATTTTTCTTGAAATTTTCTCCTCTCATCAGCAATTTTTCTTTTTCTTGTTGGCATGGAAAGCGACATTGCCTCGGTGAATAAATATAGTATTAATATTATTAACAATTTTTATAAAAATGTTTGAATAAAACCGCACAAAACTGTAGACCAGTGCACGATACTATTGCAAATAAAAATAAAAAATAATAATAAAACGGATTCTCTCACTGTTAGATCGTTGAATCGTGTTAGGCGCACTGACTTCAAAGATCACTGATTGACTGTAGCAGGCAATTATAAACTCATAGCTGAATTCCCATGAGTTCGTATGCTGCGCGTCACGTGAACAGCTGGTAGCCAATAGAATTGAACTTTTTCAGTACGCTACCAGCAGCGTGCTGTAAATTAACAATGAAAGCATAAATATAGTTTACGACTGATTAGGATCGGATCTAACATTGAAATTGCGATATAAATTTTTATTACTGCAATTATATTATAGCAGGTCGTTGCAGCCATATTGTAACTATAAATGTCGTATGAAAACGAATAAATCGATACCGTATTTACTCGAATATAACACGCACTTTTTTCCCCCCAAAATTAAAGCTAAAAACTCATGGTGTGAGATATATGCGGGGATTTTTAGCAACTAAAGTTTTCAGAAACAAAACAGAAAATGGGGATGACTTACCAAGAATCTCCTCTTCGTTATAGCTACTCGGCCTCCAGAGCGGTTTCCTTGTGTGCATTGTCAAAGTCATCTATCCAAATAGCTTCATCTTCTTTCCCATTATTCCAAGTAAAAATTACAAGTAATTTACAAGATTTTAGATAAGTAATGAACACCCTTCACGAATGTCTGAGAAGTGAAAGCAGAAAGTGAAATAGGCAGCACTGGTAGGCCAATAGAGATAGAACAGCTATGAAGATGTGGATATGATTGGTGCGGTATTAACAAAAGATCGCGTTACCAAAACACAAAGTCAAGCCTACATTTTTGAGCCGAAATGCTAATTCTCTTCAACCAAATTCCATAATATCTGAAACTGTCTTAACAACATTCACTCTTATATGTCTTAGTTTTAACACGTTTTTATTGCAGCTTTGTGTTTGAGTTAGTGGGGCACTCACACACATCTAACTAAAAACAATAGATTTTAGTTTACTGTGTTTGCCGGTGAAACATATGGTTTTGCTTAAGTCTAAACAGCATGGTTAATGTGGGAGGGGACATGTGATTCATTAGTTAGTGCCGTATTTATACCAGTATTTATGCCGTATATATATATATGTCTCTAATTGCAGTTGGGGAAGGCATGTTGTTTACCTCGGGGAACGAGTTATTGTTCCGATGTGAAAGTGGTTAAACTTTATTTTCGTGTGCGTACAGTATATGCAAAACTTTTTAATTTAATTTTTCATAAAGTAAAATCAGGGTAGAGGGGTGGTGTGAGTCATACTCGAGGGCGAGTTATATTAGAGTAAATACAGTATTTCTGTTTTATTATAAAAAGAAATCATCCTTTTTTTTAAATCTTTCCTTGAGGCGTCGTGGACCGCCAGTTTGACACCCCTGATGTATATTTTATGATAACCCACGATTTTATGATGACCCACATAATAATAATAATAATAATAATAATAATAATAATAATAAAATTTTTCAAATACTTAATTCTGTATAAAAGAAATCATGCGGATACAGAAATATAAACAAGAACACATGACCATGATATAAGTTTTAGTGCTGAGAACTGCTTCCATTTTGTTATAATGAATAGAATTCTTCTTCTTTTAATTCTTAACGGGCCCTTATGTACCATAACAGTCCAAGGTATCTTCGGATTTTATAACCATGATTCCAGGATAAGTTGGTTAGTCCAATATTTATAACTATACTTTTTATGTAAAATACATGTTTTCTTCTGGCTCGTTGTCCTGGGTGGGGGATGAAAAATCAGAGTTGCCAGGTGAAAACACCTATATATATATAGGTATCTAGAGATTAAAATTCAACGACTTTGGAGAAGAAAGCAATCACAGTTCCAATTGTCAGAGGATCGCTAGGAGTAATACCAAGAATCTTTACGAGACATCTGAAAAAGTTGAGCCTCCTAGATATAACATCATCTCGACTCCAGAAAAACCACACTTTTAGGGACATCTCACATTTTACGCGACGATACCTATTCGATCCCTGGGCCTTTGGATAAGGCCCGAAATGGACTCATTTGCCAATCAAAGATTTCATTATTTTTTTTATTGTTTCTTGTCACTCTTTGACTCTGAGCTCAGTCAATTGAATATAATAACAATAAAAATAATTTAAAAAATTTTTTAATAATAATGATAATTTATTGATTGCTAAAATATTTATACATACAATAAACATCTTATGTAACATTGGTGTAACATCGCACCTTATAATTTTACAGAGTTCAGCACTAAGTGCTGCAATTCCTACATTGGATTTCAATTAAAATTTTTAATAATATTTTTTTGCCTTTATATTATGTATTTACAACACATGTTCTAATATTAACAATGAAGATTATGCAGAATATTTTGTATAATTTTTTTTTCAAAGTTTGAGAAAGAGTGATTATACAAACACATTTCTGCATTTGTTTATAAGGATTACTTGTAGATGGGTGAGGCAAGTTAATCCCACCTACTTCGAAACTTGGGTTAGCTTTTATGAAGAGAGTGGGATTAGCCTTCACTATTTATGTAGTTGTTACTGTTTATGGATAGGATGTAGGAATCGGATGCTGGTGATGTGTATATTAGTGTTAATGGTTCCTTAACTTTGTTGGTATATTTTCCAGAGTTCGTTTTTTAAATTTCTTGGTAGGTTGTTGAGTTGCATGGGTATCTGATGTGATCTCACAAAAGAACCGTATGAGTTGTTGAAGGGTGTGGTGATGTAGAAAGTTGTTATAGGTCGTGTTATACGATATGTGTCTCTGTTGTTTCGATGGGTGATGTTGAAATAATTCCTTGTTAATGTCATGTAGTGTTCAGGTTTTTAATGCTCAGAATTTTGTGTATCGCCATGTGCTTGTCGGATATTGGTTGTTGCGTGTAAGGTGTCCAAATCACTGTTGACACAATTTTCCTGTGCAGTGTTTCTAATTTTGTTAGATGGCTGTTTGATGTGTTTGCATAGACTGTTATTCCGTATCTGAGTAGGGATTCGCAGATACCGTGATATAGGAGTGTTGGATGGAATAATGTCTTTAACTTGGAAGAGTTTTGCTGCGATGATCCGGAGTTTGGTGTGTAGGTATTCCATGTTTTGTCTATTTAAGGTGGGAATCTATATAGAGACCGAGGTATTTTGCGTATATTACAGGCCTGATTTCGGAACATTGGCAGGTATAATAATAATAATAATAATAATAATAATAATAATAAAATTTGCAGTTACATTAGAAAAACAATACAGTAACTTTTACTGTACAATAATAATATTTTTTAATAATAAAATTTTCTTTATTTTTTCATACATTCTATTTACGTTATACAGATATGTAGATGTGTACATACATATTAAGTGTGAATTTATTATTATACTGTATATGTAAGATGAAATTTTGCATGCAGTTCTAATTTATTTATTTTACAAATTTTGCACTAAAATTTGTTTATTTTTATGCTATAATACTGCAGTTGCCATAAACGATTTTTCATCTTTATATTGATCTTGGATGAGGTGTAATATCATTTTGTGTCTTCGAAGCTTGTTTTAATGTTATCTGAGGATTGCACTATGAATTATTGTTTATTGGTTTCTTGCAATGTTGGAAATAGACTGACACGTAATAGATTTGATAGACAGGATACCACACACACACACACACACACACACACACACACACACACACACACACACACACACACACACACACACGCACACGCACACGCACACACACACACACACACACACACACACACACACACACACACACACACACACACACACACACACACACACACACACACACACACACACACACACACACACACACACACACACACACACACACACACACACACACACACACATTCCTAGGAATGTTATTATGCGTTAATGAACTGGAAAGCCTGAACTGATGCATTTGATTGTCTATAATGGTGTGGAGAGTGCGTATTTCTTGTTTAGCGTATGTCTTTAAAGTATACTAGTTTACTCTAATTATTATCTTGTCTCATCTTCATTATACCCTCTTTTACCTTGCGGCGTCGAGGGTTTATTAATCATCGAACCTCAAACCGTTCACAGGATAAGGTGGTCAGCCCCACGTCCCAGCGTATCCTATGTCCGTAGTGTTGAGTTCTCAAGACTAGTTTACCTGCTTTGCGGGATGAAAAACTCCAGGATAAACTAGGGGAAAAACCCTACTGTCTACGCCCAAGACCGGCTAACTTGGCTATGGCTGAAGAAGATCCTTCAGCTTCTCACATCACCGACGGGAATCAAACCTAGGACACTTCTTTCCGAGGCATATGGTTGCGAAGGGACCTGTAATTATTATTATTAGAATTGTTACCATCACCAAACTATGAAGTAAAAAGGCTCATTGCCGGAGTTATACACAGTTTATCATTTCGCGCCGTAACTATATTCACCATCTCCACGATCACTACATCCTCGGGCAATACATTCCAATCACTCACCACTTTCCATGCAAAAAAATCTTGCTTCTCATCAGCCACCACCTTGCTCACACTCTCCTTATACAGTTTCCAGGGATGACTAAAATCTACCCACAGCAATCTGGCAATAATTCCTTAGTCATTTATATGTTTCAATCATATCCCTCCCCCCCTCCTTCTCTTATCCACTCGTTCTCCTCAAATTGCATTTGCTTAATCTGTCTTCATATATAGAGGACACATATATGCTTCCAAAAATGTGTCCTCTGCATCATTCCCAAATCCGCTGTGCTGTTCTCATAATTTTAGCAATGTGTTCCCGAAATGTTAGGATTCAGAAATTACAGCAAAGCGTTCTGAGGATGGTTCATCAGATTCATAACTTCAAGCTGAAACCTCGTCTTTAGGGTTGAGGACAATTGACAACAGGAGTGGTATTTTTTTTTTACAAATATGTATACATTACATTATACTTAGTTGACACAGTTTGACTTTTCTTTTTTTTTTTTTTCCAGAAAGTTTTCTGTAGAAACAATGTAGCTTGCATTATTCTTTCTACTTTACTAAACCTCTGCATCTTGAGTTCCATTTCTTCAAACACCCGAATTACCTTATTAAGAGAGACAAATGCCTCGTCCATTTCTTTTTTTTCTCTGTAACTTTTTTTTGACATTCGGATTCTTCGTCTTGTTCTTTTGATTTTCTCTCTTTTTTTTTTCTTTTCTTTTGTAACTTTCTCTGCTTCAAGCTGAATAAATCTTCATTTCAGAACTCTTCTTCTACAGCTTCCACCAACTATTCCACATCTTTATTGTGAACCTCCGGCTCTTTAGTTAACTGGACTGTCTTATCACCGACCAGGTCTCTTGTGAGGCTTTGTGAACGTATGAACATATATTTTCGACAGCTGCTTCCAAACATCATTCCTACTCTCTGCTCTCACCTCGCTCCATGCTATAATAGTTTTCTCACCCACAATTGCAGAAATAGCAGCCTGAGCAAAAGCATTTCTTGAATAATATGCCTTGAAGGCACCAATAACATTCTCGTCCATATGCTGCAGGAGAGAAGTGATCGAACTCGAAATGCGTGATAATCAGTTAGCGCGAATGAGTGAAATTATACTATTTCCCTCTTTAAGCGAGTGATTTAATCAATTAACGCGATTTTTTACGTTATGCGAAATTTTATGTTACGCGAAATTTTTTGTCGGCAATCTATAGAGAGCGGAAAAGCAGGACGTCATTAATAGACATGAAAGTGGTGCTAGTAATAGAATGATTGTGCGAGTCCACATTTTGGACTATATTAAATAAGAGCAAAGAATACAAAGAACAAGGGAAAGGTTCTACTACTTCTTTAAGCACGCCGATCACCTGAAATAGAAGCCATTTAATGATCGAGATGGAGCAACTTCTATCACTCTGGATTGAGGATTATAACCAAAAAAGGAATACCTATTAGTACAGGGAATATTCAGGCAAAAGCTCTCAATATTTTTATCTTACTGAAAGAGACCAAATTTCAAAAGAAATGTGAAAATTTTACTGCGAGTTTAGAATGGTTTGACCGTTTTAAAAATCGAGTTGGACTGCATAACGTAAGAATAACCGGGGAATCTGCTAGTGCTGATAAAGATTCTACGGCCAAGTTTCCTGAAGAATTCAGCAGAATTCTGAATTATCCTTTGAATTCAGAATTCAAAGGATAATTCAAGAGGGTGATTATGACGATCGGCAAATATTCAACGTCGACGAAATTGGTCTCTTTTAGAAGCGTATGCCAACAAAACATATTCCTAGCTAAAACTGAAGCACCTCATCCAGGATACAAAGTATCTAAAGATCGTCTTATGCTTTTATTAGGAGGCAATACAGAAGGGGACTTTAAACTCAAGCCTTATGTTAGTTTATCGTGCGTAAAATACAAGATCTAACATTATTGAAGAAATCAGCCCAATTGGAAAAGAACTTGGATTTAATGAACTGGATAACGAAGATGTGAGAAACTTGCTCGATTCCCATTCAGAACAGTTAAGCGAGAATGATCTCCTTCAACTAGAATAGCGTGCATATGAAGAAGAAGATAAGGAGTGCGAACAAGGAGAGAATGTTATGACTAAGAAGCTAACTGCAAAAGAACTTGAGCTAGTTTTCAATCACACTAAGGAAATTTTGTTTGATGCTGATCCTGATATGGAACGAAGCTTCGAAGTCCGCTGAAATCGTGATAAAAGCGATCGCCAGGTATCGCAAATTGAATGTCAAGATGAAAAAGTCGAGCACGATTCAAACATCTTTACTTAACGATATTATTTCTGGGAAGATTCCCATGTTACTCCTCTTAAAAACTATTGTTTTTACGGCTATTTCGCCTGCTTTAATTAATTCTCCCACATTGCCTCAACACCCCCCCCCCCACACACACACACACACGCACACACGCTTTTTCCAAAAACCCCTTTCTTTAACAGCTTAACAGCAGAAGTATGCATCGCGGAAAGAAGACAGCCAACAACATCCAAGCAAGATATGTCCGAAATTTCTTCTTCTATTATTCTGCATATATTTGTCTCTATAATACTCAGTAATGCCCTAAGAATTTTTCAGTAGAAAGCCAATGACCTTAAAAAGGGGCACTCCTAAACGAAAATGGGCGAATGGCTGTAAAAATAATAATCTTTACTTAATTTTTTCTGTAAAAAATAGCTCAATCAAACGTCTAGAGTCTAGACATTAAATAAAAATTTAAGCAATTGATATTATTAATTTTGATGATTTTATCCTCTAATATAGCTTATACTGTACTTTTTTCTCCAAATTTACGCTAAACTGATGGATGAATTATAATTATTCCTATTGTTTACTATTCGCTTAACGCGATTTCGCTTGGCACGCATTAATTAATGAATTAATTAATCGCGCTAAGCGAGGTTTTCCTGTATAAATTTTCACTGACATCGTAATAGGTATCGCAAGAACAACAGAAGTATCGCCAGTGGAAAATTTACTTCACTAAATTCAAACTGTATTGTATATAAACATAAGTATGTAAATATAATAAAAACTTTCAAGGAAAGTGTTTATTCTTCATGTGATATGTTGTCATGCAGTAATTTTTGCTTCATTAATAAGTTATTCAAGAGAGAGTGAATGAAGTGTTTAGCATGGATAAAATTCAATCCAAATGGATAAAATCCAGGATAAGGTGGTTGGCGCTATACCTCTCGGAATGTCCTATGTCTGTCCATGTGTGTGTGTGTTCACGGGTACGGTTTACCTGTTCTTAAGAATATAAAAAAAATGTAAATATTTTTAAAAGTTAAAAAAATCGAATTTTTTACTTTGACACCCTTGCTTTGATTAATACTGACTGAGCTACGGAACCTCCCAAGAAGAGTTTTACTTGACATTTTATTGGGAAAAAGAAATTACGGAAAACAAAACGATATGTATTTCCAGCCCCTCCCCCTTCTCTTGTTGTGATTGGAGTTAATAGGAAAACAATTTTCGAAACTAAATTAAGAGGGCATTATTTTGTTTATATCACTAAATATGTTACAATTGTCTGTATTTATATCCAATTGAAGGGAATCGATTCCATCTAATTTTTCTCCTAGATAGCACTAACAAATACTTTGTACTACGACTGTCATATTACTGTTAAAAGTAATAACTGTAAATTTGCCATTGATATTTTCCAACGACGAATACAAAGGTATGAATTTTGTAATAGAAACCCGAGTGATGCAGTCAAAAGAATATTTGCTGTAGTTTCAAAGGAGAAGAAGAATTCCATATAACCTATAGACGATACATTAATACTGTAGGTGTGTTAAACTACTTCGGATCTCTAATACTTCTCATCATCCTACTTATGAGTACGATGGCTTCATATCAGATAACAAAAATTCGAATCCCACTGTTGGCTGAGCGGAGACGCTATGGACTCCAACAAGGCCAACGATGTAGACCTTGTTGGAGTCCATAGTGTCTCCGCTCAGCCAACAGTGGGATTCGAATTTTTGTTATCTGATATGAAGCCATCGTACTCATAAGTAGGATGATGAGAAGTATTAGAGATCCGAAGTGGTTTAACACACCTACAGTATTAATGTATCGTCTATAGGTTTTCCACAGATCTGGAGAAAGATTGGATGAAGTGATAAATCCCTGTTTCCTACGGACGGAAGAAAAAAGGTAGAACGAAAACAACATTAACCCATGGAGCCATAACAATATAAATGTATGGCCAACAACATGGGCGTCCGCAGAGGGGAGGAAATGGAGAACTTGCCTCCCCCGGGGATCTACTTGTGGAAAAAAAAAATTCGTTACTAAATTATCAGAAATAAGTACTATGAATAAATTAATAGAGAATCTGTTGTTGAAAGTGTTTTTATTTTATTTATTTATTTTTCTTTTTATTTTTCAATTGCTAGATAATATCAATTCCAAAGAAAATGTTAGTTGATCGAAATGACATAAGAGCATAACCCTGAAACGAGAAATTTCACTTGTTTTATATCAATAAAATCTAAAATTATAACAGAAATTCATTTTAAACTTTTTGTAAATATCTAAAGTTTATTAAATTTTTATGAATATAAAAATAAATAATTAAATATTTTTAAAAGTTAAAAAATTGAATTTTTTACTTTGAATTATATCTTCAAAAATAATAGGATGCGACACTTTCGTATTATTGCTCAATACTTCAGCAGCAGATTTATGCAGGTCAAGATAAACGGAACAATATCTACCAAACACCACATTCTTGCTGCAGTTCCGCAAGGATCCTTATTGGCCCCAATTCTGTTCTCGATATTTATGGCAGATATTCCGCACAACCCAATACCATCTATCTTGACCCTCTACGCTGATGACACTGCTATACTAACCAGATCTCTTCGAATACACCTAGTCACCAAAAAACTTCAAGAAAACCCACAAATATTAGAAAAATGGTTTTCCAATTGGAGATTACAAGTAAATCCCTTGAAGAGAGCCGTGCTCTTCTTCAGAAGGACAGTATCTCTCACAGGGGACATCTTCCTGTTAAACACCAAAATTCCTTGAAAAAACAGAAGGTCAGATACCTTGGTGTACTGCTGGACAAAAGACTAACCTTCAACTACCACATCAAAGATTCGTGTGCAAAGGCATCAAAAGCCATCGCCAAAACTCTATTCCCTAATTAACAGAATTTTCTTGGTATTAGCTTGCACTAGTCTTCTGAGCATTTATTGAATGAGATGACACCGTCACATTTCCATAGGCTGTAAGGTTTTCGATGAAGCAATCTTTTGCCAATATTACGAACGTATAAGTCTGAGATGGCAACCTGTGAATAACATATGTTTTGAAATCCTTCAGCTCTCCACTTGCCACTGAGGATCTCCAAGTGACTCTATGGCTATATCTAAATGCTTCATTCATTATATGCAGTGCTAGAGAGCATTAGTTTCGAATATACATATCAGCATGTTTCATTGCAAAACACGAGGGTTTTTTAATACTTATTTTAACGTATTGAATACAGAGAAGAATGTTGAAACGGATGCTTATTTGAAGGTGCTTCATTGGAGTTTCTCAGCTGTTATCAATGATCATCTTATAGCTCATCTTTGAGAACTTCTTTTTTTTTTTTTTTTGCAACAAGTTTTCAAAGATGAGCTGTAAGCTGCATAGACGTGGAACAAAAATAGTTCAGATATTGAGAACCTGCACTACAAGCCACCTTTAATTAATGTGAAAAAGCAGGAGCAAAACTACGCAAAACCTTTGTTTGATAAACTGGTACTCAAAGACTGGGGCGAATCTATAAATGCAAATTAGCCAGGTTCATACGGAGACGGCAGATTTTTTCGTGTGGAATGTGGATTTTTTTTCATGAAGTATGCAAACAGCCATAATTTATAATGTGCGCGCGCACATTTTAGAATTGATCCGTAGTCTTAATTCAGAGATAAATAAATTAAATAAAGATAGGAAAAATATGGAATCTGTGTTTATGGCATTCGAAAACAAATCGCAACAGCGGATATTGGTCAAACTAATGGACCCTTATATTTAGACAATAGTCACTAAGTTATTGTTGACAAATTAACTGGAGCTGATATAAACATGCTAAATATAAGCAGTCTGATGATAAAGTAATCAGACTGATTATTTTTCTCTGTGGAACATGCAACTGAATCAGTCGTAAATATTGTTTAGTCCAATTGCTGGGATTTTTTTCTGGAATTTTGTGGAGTAAGCATTTTATTCTCAAAAAGAAAATGCTTTTATTTTATTTTATTCTTTTATGGAAAAAAGCCGATCAACGCAACTTCTCCATTGAGACATAATTCCTTCACAAGAATTTAAGCATGCTATCTTCAAAAGTTTCTCAGCAGTCTATTGAACAGCAGTTGTCCAAGCATCGGTCAGAAAGTGACCTATTTGTAAGGCAAATGTGGATTAAACGATATAAAAAAAATCTGGGAGTTTTTAATGCTCTTCTAAAAACTTAAAACAAAAAGGCTATTGAATATCTCATTTCGATGCTGTGAAAATTATTTAGAGCGATGTGGCTGATACTTAAACAATTTTCCCACTTGTTTTTGAAATGCTTCAAAACCATGAAAAAAGATGCATCAAGGAGCCACCTTTTCTCAGGGGCCATGGAGCATTGCATCTCCTCACTCCCATCTAAATACTAGAGGAACAAAAAACAAAACAAAACAAAAAAGATTCCCTAGACCAGAGAATCAGTAGGGCACTTATAAAGCCTTTATTATTATAAGCACTTTACAGTTGAAGGTAAACTAGCTTTCACGATCTCATATCAAATTAGGAGCCTGTGTAGATCAGTGGATGTGGCGTTTGCCAACCACGGCGCTTGGCCGCACGAAGGAAGACTTGGTTTCGAGTCTAGTCGGCGACTAGAGGAAATTTTTCTAAGCCTTTTCTCGAGCAGGTTTTTCCTCCCGGAAACTCGGGTTTTTCGTCCTGTAAACTCAAGAAAATCGACCGTAGAACCCACATTATTTCAGACATTAAATATATTGTGTTAGGGTTAGGGACCACGAGATGGCGGCACATTTGAGCCGTCTCTCTTCACTGAGTACCGCTTAATTAGTGATAGCCTTGGGCCATCTATCTCTGATTGGTACCAGTGGAGATTGAACTGCCCACTCAGTCTCCAAAAAAAGTTAGATAAGGCTAAATGGCCTCGCCTACTCCCCGTATACGGGAATAAAAAGGCGTTAGCTGATTTTTTTTTTTTTTTATATCAAATTAGAAGAATGTTCCTCTTCATAGAACACACCAACTGGCCAAAGTACACACGCAATTAACAGACATAACCTTAGTGGAATCAGCCGTGATTCCTAATGCACTGACCTGTGTGACTTACGTCTACGAATATATTTCTTTAAAGTGCTATTTAGTGTTATAGCATTGTTTTTTGGGGGGAGAGGAAGTATTTCTTTGTTTTTTGAAGATTGGGGTCTTCATTCAGGAGCAATGCTAATTTTTGAAAGTCGTATTTCTTTTTAGGTTAGTTTTGCAAGTGTGTAGTACCTATTTTGTCCTTTCGTACGGGCGAGTACAAATGTTATTCTTCATTGTGCTATTTGATAATGTATTATGTAATTAAAAGGGGGCTACACGCATATGCGCACACATCTCTGTTATATGTATAAGATGACAAATTAAATATGGAAATAGATAACAGAATTAGCAAAGTTATTATGGTTTTAACTGATGGATCTGAGAGCTCAGAGATCAGAGACCGAATACCACAGATATGACACTTCTAAAAAAAGATTAAGGGAATGAATAGATGCCATCAATATGACAGTATCATTAAGAACGAGGACACAGGAGAGAACTTGATCTTGTTAGCATTCAGGAATATGTTAGAAGAGCTAATGTCAGGTGGTATGGCCATTTAAACAGAACGGGAGAGACAAAATTAACAGAACAAGTGTTTTATTCTTAGGACGGGGCGAAAACGACCTAGATGAAGACTAAGATTTAAGTGGATTGATGAAGTTTGATGCCAGAAGCATAACAGATTTTTCCCTTTTTATGTCTTTACTTTTCATAACTGTCCGTACTATAAACTCCATAAACCCGTGATTACTTCTTCTTACCTCACCATTACCGGCTTTATTCTTTCAAGACAGGTGATGGTTCCAAGTTTACAACATAGTTTTTTTTTAAGACTTGCTGCACAATTTAAAGTTTGTGAATAAAATTAATTTTTACGACAAGAGTCGCACTAAAAGCAGAAAATGCAGATATATCGAATGAAAAATTCATATTTGCTTTCTGCTAGAGTTCTCTCCTGACTGGTTATTTTGATTGGCTATGTATCTTCCACTAATATATGGATAACGTATGTTAGCAATTATGAAATATTACTGGCCACAATATTTTCTTTCTTTCTTTCTTTTTTTATATATTTTTAAATAAGTACACAAATACCATTAATTATATATCGCTTATAATAAAAATAAAAAATATTTCGATACTTGCAACCAATTAATATACTCGAATATAAAATAATTTTTATTATATATTTATTGAATTAATTTATTTATGTTAATTAGTAGTTTAACTCCTGATAATTGTTTTTTTTTTAATATATTAAAATAAACAAAACATGACAGATGTCAGACTAATGTATTAATTATAGGTTTATAACCTTGCAAAAAAAAAAAAAAAAAACACGGAATTCATTGGCCAACAAAAGGCATTGGTAATTATTGCAACCTTTCAAAGTCAACAATGAAAGAGTAGATTTTAACATAATTTGCCCAAAATATTGTTCAAAACAAACAGTTCTTTATTTATTTCATTGTTAGAATTTTTTGCGTATATTGGTAATTATTAGATGACATCACATAACTAAAATTCATACCATCCAAGACAGGTCTCTTTCAATCTCGCTCAGAGATCCTTTTTGTTTTTCCATCTTTTGTTTTGGCTAACTTTCAAAAATTAAAGATGAGTAACCAAAAGTTCCGGTATGATCCTACCTACACTCCGGATCCTTATTTTATTCCAGGGTAAATATATTACTTTATACCGATAATATTTAACTATTAAATTTTTCCAAACACGTCCTTTTTCATCGGATATATTAGAGTATTTTTATTTTCTTGATCAGGTACACTGGATTCTGTCCAGAGCTTATGGATCAATTAGGACGAACCTATGGTAAGGCAACGCACTATGTTATGCGCTCAAAACCAGAGGTATCTGCTCGGCTTTCCCCAATTCTTTGGAAAGATGAAGATGAGGAAGAAGATGAAGAAACAACAAGACTGAAGAGAGCCATGAAGGAAAGAGAAAAGATGGATTTGGATGTAACCCAATATCAGAGACGTTTTCCAGACAAAAAAAGATCAGAGCGATTCTTGCTTCCAGATTTTGACAGAAAGCCAATGCCACCCAAAACATTTGATTATGTAGTCCCAGGATACACAGGTATAAGAATTATTTGTCACTTAATTTGTAGATGGATTTTATTTTACTTTTATTAAACTTGATCGTCACTTAATTGAATTGTAAACGCAGTTTAAAATGAGGAAAGATAGGAAAGATAATTGTTACCCTAATTAATTTAAAATAATTTGCTTTAAGATTACAGCCTAGAAATTAATCTGCTTATTTAAAAATTAAATGGAAAATTGATTTTTGAAGTTGGAATTAAGCGTGCGTTGAGCGAATGTGAATCTAACAAAATGCAAGTTCGGTATTTACGAGAACTTTGTTTTATTTTATAACAAACTCTACCAGTAATAATTACGATTCGATATTTTAGGTACAGTAATTAATGTGATAAGAGTTGAATAATCTTATCAGGATATCACGCTTGCCACTTCTTCATATAATACTGTTTTATTTTTTATTGCTGTTTAGCATAATAATACTTAAATAAATTTTCACATTCAGAATGAATAACTTGTTACAAGCAACTTTTTTTTTTTTTTTCAAACATAATTCTTTGTTGTAATGCAGGTATCGATAAAGTTAATGTTGCAATTGGTAATTTGGGAATTTGGATTAATTTAGTGTAGGATATGAGGAATCATCATCACTTATAGTCAATGATGAGTCGTTGGTCTTATACGAGGTTGGCAGATTTTTTTACCTCAGAAACTAGGGATTTTTTTTTTAATCCCGCAAAGCAAAGTAAACGATAGATACAGAATATATGCAGTTAACTGATATAATATTCTTATAGCACTAGTTAGCTGAGCAGTAATGTTAATGACCTATTTGGTACTGGTGGCTTCCTTATAAACCTAATTGCTGTAGTCTGAAATTCGAAATTAAGAAAGCAACATCAAAATTTAATTGAAAGAACTTTTGAATTAATGGATTAAATTTTGAATTGAGATATAACTTTTTTAGACGAATAATTAGTTATTAAATTCCAAATTAATCTTTCTTTTTCCTGCCTGTTTGGAATAAGGTCATATTCCCAAAGTGCTGTTGGCAAAGGACAAACCGGAGAAGATCTACAAAAAATGTTGCCTGGAAGCCATTGCTGAATTTGACTTTCTGAAACGTCGTCAAGATAGGGATTACGAAGTGATAACTTATCCCGAAGAGCTAACACCAGAAGGAATTATGGTTCCACCCAGATTTACCAGAGGGGCGGAATATAGAGAATACGGCAGTGAGGTAGGTTGAAAGTGTGTGTGTGTGTGTGTGTGGTTTTAATTATGTTTTGATAACACAAGGATGTAATCTCATTTAGATAAACAAAAGAACTTTTTTTTAATTTAAATATTATCACGTGACTTTTTTTTTTTTTTTAAATATAACTTCAGTTAACAATTACAGGAATTTTTTGAATCCACAACTGCAGTAAGTCATCACGAAATGGTCTGTGTTGTAATCTGATCAAAGGGTACTCGAAATAGTATTTAAAGTTTTGTTCTTACCGAGTATTTAGAGTACTTTAAGAACCAGTATTTCGTATATAAATGTTTCAAATAGTTTGAGAATGCCTGAATTAAACATAAGCCCTTGAAGTACTAAATTTCTATGTTACTACTTCATTGTTTATTGACATTTAAAGTACATATTAGAATGAATTTTCCACCTCTGATTGAAACGAAATTTTTTAGAGATACCATTTTTATTGATGGCACTTCTAAAATGACCAACTAAATAAAGACGCACCATCTTTATTTAGTCTGTCACTGTACGTGGAATGTGTTTATAACCTTGCCATTTAATTTTGTGAGATTTCATTTGTTCTCAACTTTCAGATCCATCTACCTCAAATCAGAAAGGCGGCAACACCAGCCCCAATGGGGACTTCACCCTCCCCAGAAGAAGCACAGAGGAACAAATGGTGGGCCAAACAAGTATCCACTCAGACTCCTCACAGGATGAAAGTGCCCAAACAAACTTGGTTTAGGGAAAACGGAATGATTCCAAATTATACAGGCTTCGTCCCAGGTAAGATAGAAACTAATTATTTTAAGTAGTCAATTAAAAAAATACACTATTTCCAGAAGTATAGGACATCTCGAGTACAAGTATATGATAGACTAATAAGCTTTGGTAATGACGTTAAGTGAGTGCTTGGTGATTTCGATCATTGACAACCGGGAAGTTATATACCTCATTAAAGCTCGGAGAGAGCGCCGTGTGCTATATAATCTTTTTATCCTTTAGGACAATACAACACTGCCAGTGATGATGATGATTCAGTTCAATTTAATGGTGAAGGAACTAGCGGTATTATCCTTTCATAAATTCTGGATACGGTGAGAACTTGGTTTGAGCAACTCAGTAATGATGGACTGGCAACTGTACCTTAATAATAAGGTACAGTTGCATTCCATACATGTTGAATTATTGCATACAGCTGAGAGAAAGCAATATCAGAGGAGGGAGGAATAAGATAAAATGGACTGAGAGCGTTAAAAGAATGAAATAATCAAACAATCCATGAGGCATCAAAGCCAAACAGACGTTTAAGAATGCAAATAATACTTGGACAAATATAGGCAAGATTCAAGGTACTCAGCATGTTTTCTGAGGACATACGTAGTCCTTATAAGGACTGGCTTAAAGGGGAGAAGCAAGAATGCTTTTCATCTTCCTCGTTATCTGTAGAGGACAGTGTAGGGATAAGGTGTTATTGAGCAATTAAAGCTCTGATCATGGCAGGAGGGCAACAGCAATAGCCGAGCCTCAGTTAGAAGTTCATTAGCTACAGCATTTCCATCCATTACCCTCCAAGGGTATTGGATTGAATGAATCAATCCAGGACATACGTAAGTTCTTAAAAGAACTGGGCGATGGACTGAGTCCTTGACTCTTTATCCGTCATCTGAATGAAGAATATCTCTATGGATGGAGTGTTATTGAGCTAAAAAGCTCTAGTCATGGCTGGGTAACGGCAACAGCCGAACCTCAGTTAAACTTCACTGGTACAGCATTGCCATTTGTTACCCTGGAAGTCCTAAAAAGGACTTTTGATATTTCATCTTCTCCCCCCCCCCCAGGACATACGTAATCTGTATTATTTCATTTATATTTTTCATGATTTTTAAAATTTATTGGTGTCAAATATTCTTAGCATTCGTTTAAAAAGAAATTTCATTATTTTAGATTTTGTGTATCGCTTTTTATGATCTCTTAAATATAAATCCTATAATATAAATAAATTTAATAAATATAATAAATAAATAAAATGATTTTGGATTTCTAGAAATTATTTTAACAGCTCTAAAATGAACAGGACTTTATTGTATAAGGAGCTGACTTTTTTAATCTACACTTAAGGTTTCTAATTAAATGTTTGCCATTACTAATTAAAGTTTGTTATTAAATATAATATTGGCTGAAAAAAGGGAGAAAGACGATCACTTATTTGATGTACTTTTTTGGTTGTTTATGTGAGAGATTTTATATTTTAATAAAAGAAGTCAGATCCTGAATACATAAACATTGGCCTTTTACAAGTATTATGATAAATAAATAAATGATGAAAATAACTGGAAGATTTTAATTATTATTCACAGAATTTACCTTATTTATAGCGGCTTGTATAAAACAATAATTATAAAATTAAAAGTTTAATTTTAAAATTGAAAATATGATTCTAAAATTAAATTTTATTTTAAAAAATTAAAATTTTAATGTATACTACTTAAATTTTCATATATTGCAAATTAAATATCTAAAAATTAATATTTAGAAATTAATTGTTGGCTTCACTTGATTTTTTTACTTTATACTAATGGCTTGTAAATGCCGATTAATTAAGGACGAAATAATAATTAGTCCATAGAAATGTGTCTTTGTCATCACTAGTGATTATAGCATTAGGTTTCCTAGATATTAGTATTTTAAAACAATATACTCCGCTGTTGCAGATCAATTCTGTGGATAAATTTAAGATTCTAAATGCAATGTTTACTCATGTGTATTCATTCCTTTGGATAAGATATATTAATCAATAATTAATTAACCATTAATTACTAATAATATGCCATTAATGTTAATGTAGGAAGGCCTATAAAAAGTGCGTATATCATTTTGAGTGTTTTTTATACGAATTAGTCCTTATCTACAGAGAACGATTAACTTAAAAATATTACATAATTTTTTGGTCCAGCATTCATTGTTTTTTTTTTCTTTGAATAGAGAGAGAGTTTCAAAATAAATTTGAAGGCGACTTGCTTCTAAAATCATAAATATAATCAGGGTATTTTAACGCATTCAATGGATGAAAATCGTCAAATCCTATAGGGAAAGACTATTTTTGGATAAAAGTAGAAATCACGGATTTTTTAAGGGACCACTGTTAGTAATAATCGGTTTCCAGCAATATTGTCGTGGTTCGACAAGTAATTAGTTAATGTCTATAGTGTCTAAAGTCCAATTTACTTTTGTATTATGTTCCAGTCACCAGTATCTCAATTTCTGAAAAGCGTCATCTCTTTGCTTTCTTTTGGAAATTTAAAAGCCGTACTATTATAATATCATCACCACATCTGTGTTCTTCTCACCATCTCGTAGCATTCCTTTGGTAATCACTAGTTATAAGCGGAAACCGATGAAGAGACGGAAAAACAAGTGCTGCCATCTCTTGGTACCTATTCTTAACAGGAGGTGTTACTGTCTGAAATAATGTGTGTTCTAGGGTCGATTTTCTTGAGTTTACGGGACGAAAAACCCGAGTTTCTGGGAGAAAAAACGCTTACCCGTACTAGAGATCGACTAACTCGGGAACCGGTGGAAGAAAGGTTAGAAAAAGTTCTCCAGTCGGCTACTAGACTTGAACTTAAGTCTATCTTCGGGCAGCCTAGTACAGAGTATGCAAGCGCTACTTCCACTGAGCTACACAGCCTCCAACATCTAATATGTACATTAATTTTGTCCATCATCGCCTAATTAGTAAGATGCCGATTACTTAGCTAGATTCACTGGAAATTTACGCTTTTTAAATTCCTTGTAGGTTATCGCTGGTCCATCGGAGAAACCTATGGAAATGCCACAAGAAGGCTTCTTGCTAAACACCAGGCTATAATGAGAGCAAGATGGCGTCGTTATGAAGCCATGCAAAAATGATGGCGGAAAAATATGTAACATTCTCCAAATTATGGTATTTTCAAATGCAATCGTGTTCTCATCTTCAAGTTTTGGCTCCATGCATTAGCATTTTTTTTATTTGACAGAGCCTGTCTTCCTTGCAAAGCAAGAATGTAACTTCATAAAACTAAACAATAAAAGAAATTGTCAGGTCATTTGATTTCTTTCAGAATAGCACTCTACGATATTTTGAAAAGGCTGCATTCGTTATCAAATTCCACTTATAATTACATAACATTTTTATAGATGGTGTGGAAATGCAGTATTTTACGAGGTCAGGAATTTTTTTGATATTTCTAACACAAATCAGCAAAAATTATCCGTATTATAAAATTTTATAGAAAATTCGAAATCGGAGAAGAATTCAAATTTGAATACGAAACAAGCATAAAACAATTTTGAATTGTGGTTGCTAATATCACAAATATGATGTTACTTGAGATTTCTTCTCTTAGAGAAATGAAAATCTGATATTTTATATGTTCCATTCTCGGTATTCGGCAATAAATTAATTTAACTTTTCTTCCAGGTTTTCAATGGTCTATCGGAGAAACCTATGGGAGAGCAACCCGAAGATTACTAAATGAGCATCGTGCTTTGATGAAGGCTCAATACCGATAATTTTAATCATATAATTTAGACTCCATTTTTCCACTGGAGAATCATGATTTTTTTTTCTCTCTAATTGAAGGATATTTCATCAAAGATTGTTTATCACCTGTTGATACTGTTAGCTAATTAAATTATTCCTCATTATCTGTACTGAGTACAAAATATTTCCCGAAAAACATTTGCTGTGCTGCTCGGAAACATATATAAAGCCAAAAATTTATATAATAAAATAAAGAAGTTGTAATGTATAGTATTTATAATTTAGATAATAAATAATAAAATAAATCTCAAATATTTAGACCTGAAATAATTAAAACACCATTTGCAGAACTATACAATAGTTCCATACATAATCATATCACACGACCGACTTATTGACATTATTGAGGGATCAATCGACCGTGAGATGTGGTGATTGATTTTATTATGAGATGCCCATATAGGGTAACGGATGGCAATGCTGAACCAATGAAGTTTAACTGAGGTCGGCTGTTGCTGTTATCCTGGGTAAATGAGTTCGCTCTCTTAGGTTTTGTCCTAAGGGAGCACTTTGAGTCTCCGGGGAAAGTGTTCTCCGGCACGGCCCGCTGAGGGGTACTTGCCGGTGAATTATTTTCCTCGGAATGTGAGCGGTTCTACTCGGTACTCGAGTTTCACTGAGTAGAACCAACGCTGAGATTTGGACGGTCTTTCGCCCACGAATGAGTGGCCTAGAGATCGTCCGATATTTTTGAGATATCACCTTTACTTACACATACGGTGATTGATTTTATATGAGATGCCCATATAGGGTAACGGATGGCAATGCTGAACCAATGAAGTTTAACTGAGGTTCGGCTGTTGCTGTTAACCTGGGTTAATGAGTTCGCTCTCTTAGGTTTTGCCCTAAGGGAGCACTTTGAGTCTCTGGGGAAAGTCTTCTCCGGCACGGCCCGCTGAGGGGTACTTGCCGGTGAATTATTTTCCTCGGAATATGAGCGGTTCTGCTCAGTGGTCGGGGAGCCCGTCACTGAGTGGAACCAACGCTGAGATTAGGACGGTCTTTCGCCCACTATGGAGTGGCCTAGAGATCGTCCGTATTTTTGAGATTTCACCTTTACTTACATAGTCGGTGATTGATTCATTCAATCCAATACCCTTAGGGGTAATGGATGGCAATGCTGTAGCCAATGAGGTTCTAACTGAGGCTCGGCTATTGCTGTTACCCTCCTGCCATGATCAGAGCTTTAATTGCTCAATAACACCTTATCCCTACACTGTCCTCTACAGATAACGGGGAAGATGAAAAGCATTCTGCTTCGCCCCTTTAAGCCAGTCCTTATAAGGTATAAGGACTTATTGACATTAAACCCCGTGTGGTGGCTGGGCTGAGAATAGCGTCGCTGCAACCCATGCATGTCGTAAGAGGCGACTAAAATGGACGCAGAGTTTCGACAGTTTTGCTCTTTCAGGTTTCTTCGGGAATTTTGCTGCCAGTGAGGGAAGGGATTAATTTCGGGGGTTTGCCCTGGGAGAGCATTTTGAGTATCTGGGGAGAGTGTTCTCCGGCGTGGCCAGTGAGGGGCCTTGTCGGTGAATGCCTTTCTCTGGAATTTGAGCGGTTGTGCTCGGTGGTGGGGGGGAAACACTGGGTGGAACCAATGCTGAGTTGGATGGTCTTTCGGCCACTTGTAGGAAGTGGTCCAGGGGATCGTCTTAATTTTTAGAGGTGGCTTTACTTAAAAATCGCTACTGTAATTTTACTTGTTGAATAATCATTTTTGTAGATTTGCAGCAACCCGATCTTCTTTGATCCATTATCCAAGTTTTTAATTCATTTTCAGTTTCTGGCCAGTTTTCTGTAAGGTTTCGAGAGTTTGAGTTTCGCTCTCTTAAAGTTTTTGCCTTAAGGGAGCAATTTGAGTCTTCGGGGGAAAGTATTTTCCAGCGTGGCCCGTCTGGGGCTTTGTCGGTGAATGCTTTACCCTGGAATATGAGTGGTTCTGCTCAGTGGTGGAGTGAGCCTGTCTGAATGGAACCAACGCTGAGTTGGACGGCCTTTCGATCACTCGTAGGTCTGGGGGATCGTCCTAATTTTTTAGAGGTGGCTTTACTTTAATATTCGCTACTGTAGCTGATGCATGTCGTAAGAGGCGACTGAAATGAGACGCAGAGTTTTGCTCTCTTAGGTTTCTTCCGGTGAGGGGGGGCTTAGATTTCGGGAGATTTGCCCTGAGAGAGCATTTTGAGTCTCTGGGGTGGTCCGTGAGAGGTCTTGTCGGTGGATTATTTTCCCTGGGATATGAGCGCTTCTGCTCAGTTGTGTGTATGTGTGTGTGTGGGGGGGGGCTGTCACTGAGTGAAGAGTGAAACCAACGCTGAGTTGGACGATCTTTCGACCAATCGTAGGGAGTCGTCTTAATTTTTAGAAAGGGCTTTACTTACATACCAGCCCATGCATGTCGTACGAGGCGACTAAAATGGGTACCCAGGAAGGGCAATAGATGGCAGTGCTGTAGCCAATGAAGTTTTAACTTAGGCTCGGCTATTGCTGTTACCCTCATGCTGATCAGAGCTTATAACCCTATATTACCCCATCCATACATCTTCTTCTACAGATAACGGGGAATATGAAAAGCATTCTCGCTTCACCCATCTAGCTAAAAAAAAAAAAAAAAAATTATTGACAGTAACGCTAGTAATGTTAATGTCAATGCGTTATAAATGCAGATTGCAGCATTAATGATATGAATTGAGAATATAATGAATCTGTTATAATTAGAAACAGAATATCAGATAAATGTTTTCGCAGTCATCAAAAAGGTGACTTTGTAAACTACGTTCATGCCTGTTTGAATACCTGACAAGAAACATATTTTATTTATTATTATTATTATTTATTTACTTATTTATTTTTCTGGAAATGAACTTAATTTCAGTTTCACGAAAGAAATTTAAATTTAATATAATGAAATGTAAGACGTAATACATAATATTAAAATGTAACTAATAAAATTAAATTAGCCCCTGGCGGGTACTGGGATGTGCGTAGATTAAAAAAAAAAAAAAAAAAAGATTGGAAATTTCTCCATTTTAACTGAACTATATTAACTTCCTCCCTTTTAGATAGAACTTTAATTTATTTAAATTTTGTCATGAAATAGAAAATCTAAAATATCATATTTTTGAATCTATAATATACTATTAAAATTTAAAAAAATAATAATCCTCTAATGAGAGCATTGTAATACACTTTTATCTTATTCTTCCTTTACGTATTAGGCTTAGTGGCCTGTTACGATTCAAAACTGGATCCCATTGAATAGGCCGGTCAATCCTATTCCAGGAGTGTCCTATGTTTGTAGATGCGTGTGTTCATGGGGACGGTTTGCCTGTTCTGGGGGACAAAAAAAAAACAGAGTATCCCGGTGAAAAAAACTCATACCTCCGTATGAGACCAGCTAACTCACCTTTAGTCGAAAGAAACCAGATAAAGATTCCTGACGTCACTGATGGTAATCGAACCTAGGTCTTTTCGATCGAAGGGATTCACCTATACTGGCTGAGCTACGGATGCTCTACACCTTTATTCTCTTTCTAAATAAAAATTATATAAAAAATAATCTTCTTGTTGAAAGGTTGGTAATAGAGGTAATAGTAGGGTGATACTCATACGTGGTTTGATATTAATATATAATATAAATACGATAAAAATAAAAAGTGAGTGAAAAATATCCCATTTTTCTCTTTCTCTCTATGAATTACTATTTCTTCTGAATTCGAATCCAAAGGTTGATCTAAAATAGAAAGAAAAAAGGAATTAGCATAATTATTAAAACAATACTTTGTTTACAGGGAATTTCCAGCCGAGCTATATAAAACCAAACTGCTAACTGACTTCATCCGAAAGGGATTATACATTTAGCATCTTCCTGAAACATCATCCACTTAGTAAGATGCTTAATTAGTGAACTAAAATCATGGGATAATGTTTCTTCGTTTCTTTCTAGGTTACCGATGGTCCATTGGAGAAGATTATGGAAACAGAACACGAATTCTTACAGCTATACATCAATCTTTACAGAGACAAAGATGGCATCGTTAAAGACAGAGACGTGACATTATCTCAGAAGAAATATTCCCAAATGGATTGAGTTTTCAGTGCTATATTTTGTGCTGCATTTAGCTAGTTTTATTCGGTGTGATATCGATTTGCCGAGTAAGAAAATGTAGTTCAAAAAAACTGAACAATAAAGTTAACTGTCACAAGACTTGAATTAAATAATTAAAAAAATGTTTCTGAACAGTGGATGTGAGAAAATATCTTGCAATAGTAATTCAGAATAGAGTTTGCAACAAGGTTACTTTCTATATTATTACTGTACAATAACAGATATATATATATATATATATATATATATATATATATATATAATTTGGCACTGGATTTCACTCTCTTGAATAAAAAGTTTACGGATTATTCTTATGGCGTGGTCATTTCCACTGCAGTTATTTTCAAAAGGCTTCTTTAGGCGATCTTTTAGCATCCTCTCGTTGAATACTTCTTAAACCCAAATTGGTTCTTGAAATGGCATGCCAATTCAGCTGATCTTTCAAGCATAAAATAACTATAAGGGTAGCTGATTATAAATCTAACAGACTGTAGTTTGGATTGGATTATTGAGAGAATTAATTATGCGATAGCTTAAGCTGTGAGGGGGGAAAGGATTATGCCTGTCCAGTATAATTCGGCTGATGTGTCTAGCCGAGGGTCGAAACCATAAATAACATAGGAAGGGGGACTTCCCAGGAAGGTTTCGACAATCCATTGGTAGATAGTCGACAGCACACTTGACTCTTTCATTCCTAATGTTTTTTTGGAAATGGGAAAGCAGCCAGTCTCCACCTATCATCCAGCCTACATTCCTGCGGAGCAATAGACGTTAGGGGATGTTCTTAATCCTAACTAGTGTTCATTGTGTCTATTCTTTGTGTGTGTGTGTGTGTGTGTGTGTGTGTGTGTGTGTGTGTGTGTGTGTGTGTGTGTGTGTGTGTGTGTGTGTGTGTGTGTGTGTGTGTTCTACGATATTGCTGAGCTAAAGTGAGGTAAAAATTCTTATTGCGCGAAAAAGGAACTAACTCAGGAACCGGCTGGAAGAAAACGGATGTTTTCTTCCAGCCGGTTGAATTCTCAAGACGATTGGTGAATAGAATTGGGCCTATTACATTCTTTATCATGCAGATCTAGATTCATGGAAGTTTTCTGAAGGTTACGCAAGTGTCTTGTGAAAAAAAAATGTATTTTTTGCATATATTGAATAAAATACGCTACACTAAACGATCTACCGTCTATTTAATCCAAATTCGATCAAAGGGCTAGGAAAGGTAACGAAGCAGAGTTAGTTGCTAATACTAGAACGTGTACTGTGTCTCTGTTTATCCACGTACATAACTGCCTGCTTTATATGACAGGTGAATGGTTAATAGCTGCAAGTTATTTGGATTAATAGCAGGAAACTTCGATGAGTAGTGAATTGCATAGCTGCCTAACGAAATCTTGTCAACAGTTTGGTAGGAATGTTTTATCATGGTTAGAAATTTGTTCAAAATGAATATGTTAGCACAGTTTTATAATAATAGTAATTATTATTTTAAGCATTGTCCAGCTAGAGATTGCAAATCTTTCTTCTATTTTCGGAACACTTTCTCATTTGGCTGAAAGATTAGCTAACAGGTTGTTATGATGTTAAGACAAAAAAACAAAACAACAAAAAAAAAAAACGAACAGTTAGATTTGTAAATTTATTACATACGTGTATAAATATTTATGTATTATTTAGTGTTTTAAATCTTAAAATGAAAACATTAGAGTTATACATATTTATGGTGTGCTCAATTTTTTTTTTCTATTTTAAGCAATATTCTTTAAAGTAATCACAGATCTCTGAGTTGGTTTGGTCCCCAAATATATTGCCAACATTCTCGAAGAATATACCATAAGTTCTGTCATCTCTACGATTTCCAAAAAAAAAAAAAGAAAAAATCCAGGTGCGTGTCCATTTTATGCAATTGAAGCAAACAGATCAGTAATAACCTACCCAGGATAGCACATTAATGGTGTTTTACATAATTGCATAGACAGGAAGATATTGTCTCGTATGTAGATATGATCAAGATACTTGGAATAATTTAATATCTGCAAAGATTATTATATTTCGCAGAGCTCCATTAAAACTTCATAACGTTTCGAAGCTCTTTGATTAAATAATGTGCTTAGAGACAGCGGCTGTATTATCCATATCTGAGGATTAAAAAAATAATACTAGACAGTAGGTCTCGAGAGATTCCAATTGATACATCGGTGATTATATTGATATTTTATTATAAAGACTCAAAATATTATGATGACTCCAGCAATCTGGCATTCCACCCCGTTAGTGAAACTCATCTCATTGAACGCCAGTACATATGATACTGGAATTCTGAAACTTACTGTTCACTCCAAGTTCCTGATCGACATCAGCAAGGGACTTGATCTTTCGGACTTAGAGAAAAAGGCCGTGATTATAGGTTGAAAGGAGCAGTATCCATGAAACTACTAATATTGTAAGGGGGGGGGAGGTTGAGGAACGCGCTGTTGTTAAGGTGTTCCAAGAGCGGAAGGAGACCGACTAGTAGTTACTGAAAATGTTAGCGACTTTCAAGTGTCGCCGGATTTGAAACTCATAGAACATCTCGTTGGTATCACGGATCGAGCGATGTTGAATTTGAAATTTTCTATTCTGAACATTTGCAGATCTGTGGGAGGCAATCCCGACGATGTGGTGCAGCATATCTTCCGCAATGTTTGAGTACGATGGTTTTATGGAAGCCATCGAGTTTTATTCAACTAAATACGGTATAAAGAAAATATTTCCGCTGAAAGTGAAGCCCAAGGTTGTCTGTATCCTGTTCTCAAATCTAGTAATACTGAATACTGTTCCTTCGCAAGATCGCATTGCAATCTTGCGAAATGTGTAAGTGCTTGTTTCGAAAAACCCGAGTTCCCTGATTTTTTAAAAGTAATAGGCCTACAGATTTAAATTTTAATATGAATAAGAGACAAGGGACTTTGTTTAATTTTGGTGTAAGAAATCTCTTATTGAAGGTGTTTGTGACGCGACAAGTAGTGATCCATCCACCTCAAGCATACTGAGCGATCCCAAGGATGTACAAAGGAGGGGCAAACTACCAGCACACAGAAGAAAACGTCTGCAATCACTGTTAAGTTCATGGATAGCTATTTAAAATTTGGTTTCATAAAATGCTCTCACACTGACCAATTGCCTGACCTCAATGTCATTTGTGCTACTGTTCGGGGAAATGATACTATGAAGCCATCGCTACTTACCCGACACTTCAACACAAAATATTCCAATATAGTCAACAAACGCATTGAATTCTTTATGCGTAAAAGAGATGTACTTAAAATAGAAAAGAAAATTATTTCCCAAGCTTCAACCACTGACACTTCACCTCTGACGGCATCCTATTTAATATAATTACAGATAGCTAAATGTGAAAAATCGTATTCCATTGGCGAAGAACTCATTAAGCCTTCTTTGACTGCTGCTTGTAATGAAGTATTAGACCAGTCTACGGCAAATGGAATGAAAGACATCCCATTGTCGAATGATGGAAATTAAAAGGCGGATATCTGATATCGAAGAAGATTCATAAACGCAACTCACTGAAAAAATTAAAATATCGAAATTGTTTGCATTACAACTGGGCGAATCTACAGATGTTCTTCTGAACATATGTAGATGTTCAGATGTTCAGAAGAACAGCATTTTACTTACGTGTGTAGGATATATTGATCATGATGAAAGTGACATATCTGTCTGTGTTCACTGGGCATCTACAGATGCCGTATGGTCACTCCGATGCTCGATGATGTTCCACACTAGGCCTCGCCATGCAGTCCTTTTGTTTGCCCTTCTGGCAGCCTCAACTCTCCGAAGATCAATCACTCCACACACGCCATCCATCCATCTCATTGATGGTCTACCCCTGCCTCTTTTTCCAGGAACTTTACCTTCTATTACTGTTTTGAGAAGTCCTCCTTCCATCCTTTCTATGTGTCCGAAATATTTTAACTTTCTTCTGTCAATATCCTTAAGGAGCCTTAAAGTTCTACTAATCTTTTATAACACCCATTCATTTGTACGCCTTTCAGTGTATGATATCCTCAACAGCCTTCTGTAACACCACATCTCAAAAGCAAATATCCGTTTCTTATCTGACTTCTTTAGGTTCCAAGTCTCGCATCCGTAAGTCGCTGTTGGAAAAACAACCGCATCCAGAATCCTCAACTTTGTTCCCATGGAGACAGATCCATCCTTCCAGATTTTAGACAAGTCTCTGACTGTTGTTTTAGCCATTCCTAACCTTTTTCTGACATCTTCTGAACAGCAATTCTTCACATTAATAATGGATCCCAGGTACTCAAACTTGCTGACTTCCTCAATTCTTTCTCCATTAAGATACATTTGTTTCTCAAGAGCTTCTCTATTTGTTTTTCCTTTGAAAACCATGATCTTTGTCTTGCTAGAATTGAGTTGAAGTCCTCTGTTATTACTGATCTTGTTAACTTTGTCAAGAATTAGTCCTTCGATGTCATTACAAAGGAGTACTGTATCGTCAGCGTACCTCCGATTACTGATCAATCTACCTCCTATCGTAAATCCTGTCCTGAGCTCATCCAATGTTTCACGCATGATGTCCTCTGCATATATACTAAACAAGTGAGGAGAAAGTAAACATCCTTGCCTAACTCCTTTTCCAACTTGAAGCCAGTCAGTCAATCCGACACCTGTTCTTACTGTGGCTTCTTGCTCCTTATACAAGTTGGCTATCAACCTGAATTGAAATGGTTTCATTGAAGAGAGAGGTCTCGAATGGAAAAATTGCGTTGGAGTTTGTATTGACAGCGCTGCCTGTAAGACAGGCAGCGCCGTCAATAATTCAGGTTTAGTCACAAAAATTGAGGATATGGCGGACAATAATTCATTGTCAACGCGTTGCTAGATTCATAGGTAGCAATTCCTGGCCTCCAAAAAATTGCATCTGAGCTTAATGAAGTCCTGTTTCAATCTGTTAAAAGTAATAATTATGTTAAAAAATAGTACTGTTAAAAAATCTGTTAAAAAATAACAATCTGTTAAAAATAGTACTTTAAATACAAGACTGTTAAAAGCATTGTGCAAAGAAATGGGAGCTTTGCTCATCAAAATCTTCTTTTCCATTCGGAAATTCGTTCACTGTCCCGGGGTAAAATTCTCAAGGGTTATTTGAACTCCGTAAGGAAGTTGAGCTGTTTCTAATTGATAAGAAAAGTGACCTGTCCCATTATTTTTAGGGTAAGAAATGGGTAGCCAGGCTGACATATCCGAGCGACATATGTTCTTACATAAATGAGTTGAATTTAAAACTTTACAAGGTTAGATACAACAACATTTAATGCTTTGAACAAGATCGAATCATTCAAAAAGAGACTCAAACTCTGGCTTAATATGACTGCAGAAAGAAATAATGAAATGTTTCAGTCGTACTCAGATTATATTATGAAAGCAGATGATTTCTATTCACAGAATTCGGTTTCATATATTATTGCAGCCCACTTGAAGATGCTGTTGTTGTCCTTTGAAAAGTATTATCCCGAACATGAGGATCCTTGGAGGCAAATATGTGGATTGTGAACTCCTTTGTTGAACACAAAGAGGCAGCCTTTTCCTAGGAAGAAACTCTTCAACTTATTGCATTATCATCGGACAAAGGACTCGAAAGTACTTTGAATTGTATGAGTAATTCGAAATTATGGATAAGAATGAAAAATGAATATCCAAATTTACATGAAATAGCAATGAGATTTCTTCTTTGTTTTTCCACCACACATCGTTGTATTTTCTGCCATGAGTGTGCTTAAAACGAAACAGAGGAACTGCCTGAAACTTCTTGACTGTCTCCGTTTGTATCGCTTCAATTCATCCCAGAATTAATAAGCTAATGGACAGAAAACAGAAACAAAAGACTAAAACTCAATTTTAATAAAAGAAACAAAGTTTAACTTTTTCAATCACTTATAATTGCTGTTTTAAAGTGCTGAGTTTTTAAATTCAAAATATTAAATAGTGCTGGAACTAGTGTTAAGAATTGAGAGAGTTCTTAAGTTCTTAAAAGAACTGGGCGATGGACTGAGTCCTTGACTCTTTATCCCGTCATCTGAATGAAGTAAATCTGTGTGGATGGAGTGTTATTGAGCTAAAAAGCTCTAGTCATGGCTGGGTAACGGCAATAGCAGAGCCTCAGTTAAAACTTCATTGGCTACAGCATTGCCATTTGTTACCCTGGAAGTCCTAAAAAGGACTCATTTGAGAGAGTCACATTTTTATTTATTAAATTACATACTTTGCATATATAAATATTTGGCGTGTGTATGTGATAAAACAAGTTTTTTTCTCCGACAAGTGGACATCCTTCTGCTGTTTACCCTGCCTGCTCAGGTGACTTCTATGAGTTACAATGCATAAATATTTTTCTCACTGCCGTATTTTTTTTTTTTTTCAAACCAATATCATTAAAATCAATTTTACACTGAATAATGATATTGGGAAGGATTTGACAAGCGACATTCAGCTATTTGCTGATGATGCAAAGATAGGAAGGGTAATCAGGAATGCTGCTGATATGCAGTCTTTGCAGATTGATTTGAATAATCTGTAATTGTGAGCATGGGAAAATGGGTGTCAGTTCAATGTCAGTAAATGTAAAGTCATTCACTTCGGCATGATTACCTGTCCAATGTCGTATTATGTTGGTGGGATTAGGCTAGAAGAAACTGATGAGGCTAGGGATATTGAAGTGTTAATAGATAGGAAGTTGAAGTTTAGGGCCATGTGGCGAAGATTGCAAATACAACTCAAAAGATGATTGCAATTTCAAACGAACGTTCACATGTAAAGATAAGGATGTTATTTTGCCTCTTTACAAGGCCTTGATAAGACCTGACTTGGACTATTGTGCGCAGGTCTGGTCTCCTGGTTTCCGTTGTGAAGAGCACGACAGCTCCCAGGATGGGGTCTGAAAAGTCGTGATAATCACCTGAAGAAATTGAGGAAGAACCACCTAACTTACACATTATTCTACGTATTCTCCACGAAGTGTTATACATTTGTTACAACGCTGCTTCCTCATTTGCAATTCTCTGAGGGAAAAAAAAAGTCTTTCTCTTGTTTGCATGTCATATTGTTCGCAAACCATATGATATTTGTTTAGGTGTTTATCAGAACTTTCCAGCTTGCCCCCCTCCCCCCTCTCGTATTAGATGCAGAGTATAGCCTCAACTCGAGGAATGGTTGCCTCGCTTTTTTTAGAGGTTCACATTTGTCCATAATTGAGTTTCAAAAACATGGCGACGATCTTCATAAGAAATTAAAAGCCGCATCTATGGAAATTTAATACAACGGAAATAGGCCTAGCCATTGATCGCTAACGAGGAAATAAATAATTCGATAACAACATTCATTAAGACTAACCTAATTTTAAGGCCTCCGTTTCGAGTACGCAGTACGTCTTAAACGGATTCGAATTCCGTTTAAGACACCATATAAGGGTTTTTTCACCTGAATGTGAGTTAGCAGGCCTTCTACAAAGTTGGCGAGTTTTTTTTTTTTTTTTACCGATGCTCCCCCCCCGGGGGGGGGAGCGCTAGGGGTGGGGAAAGACCCTAGCGCTGCCACTGACTGGACCATTGGAATTTTTAACCTTATAACCTTGAGAAATCGTATTAAAAAGTTAGGGAATGACGAAGGATGTCTCTGTAGCTGTGTAACGATGCCCTTGGGTTGGAAAGCCGTGGGATTGAAATTCCATACAGAATGCCAAGAACCGTTATATAAGCTTTTCAATTGAAAGTTAACAATTGTAATACGGAGGTGGGAGTGTTTTTTTTTTTTTTTCTCTCCCCAAACCTCCTGCCAAACTGGCCAGAATATAGCATACATCAGACGTAATACGCTGATCTCATAACCATAGCAACTTCGGTTGTAACTGCAAACCACCCAAACCTGTACATTAATGACTTGCTAAAATGGATACGTTTATACAAAGATAGCACGTACACTTTTAGGATCTCGAAAGACACAAGAAACATATTTTAATCATCAAATAAATAAAATACTGCAGCATAGAGCGATCTATTCACCTATGCATCTTTATTTATCATTTATTCAAATAAAAAAAAAAAAAAGCAGCTAACGCATTTTATTTCTCTCTATAGGGAGTAGGGGAGGCCATTTTAGTCCTATTAACTTTTTGGAGACTGAGGGGAAAGTTCAATCTTCACCGTTAGCCAATCAGAGATAGCTAGCTCAAGATTATTACTATTATACACGGTACTGGTGAAGAGATGCGGCTGCCGCCATCTGGTGGTCCATAATCATAACATTATGTTTTACTGTCTGAAAGCAGCGTGTGGGTTCTACGATCGATTTTCTTCAGTTTACTGGACAAAAACCTGAGTTTACGGGGGGAAAAAGAAAAACCCGCTTGCCCGTGTCAGAGATCGACTAACTTTAGATCGACTTACCGACTAGAATAGAACTAGCGATGCTCTTCCATCGAACGGTCTATCGCCGGGGATAGCACACGCTGCTTCCACTGAGCTACACAAGAATATTTATCATTTATTTATTTGTTTAATAAATTATCTATTATATTCACAAATCTATAAATATGATAGGTACCAGTAGAGTAGGAGAGAATGAAAAGGTGAAACAAAACAGAATGCAAAACCTAACAACCATCAGAGAAATACTATCAGAATCGAAAACGTGTTGGTATCCAGTTTGGACAAGATTGTTGCTCTTCTGATGTCTTTCTGGTTAAAACTCAAAAGGAACATGCCCTGTATTAGGAATTGAAAAATGGCATTTGCCAAGCTCGTCCATGCAAAAATTAGAGGACGAATAGAAGCCTGGAAATTGGCTTTTTTTTTTTCCCCCTTTCAATGCGTGATGGTACAGTTGAACCCTCCAAGTGGAAAAGAAATGAAAGCACCGTTGGAGAAAACATACGCCAATAACTTTGGCAAAAGACCACAAGATGCTTATCTTACCTGTATTTTAGGTAACAAAATATAAATGACATTGTTTGGACCCTTTGGTTCTTGGACCAACAAACTACTTATTTTTCATGTAAAGTTCAGGTAGTCCTTGTAGCAATTGATGTAAGTATTCAGGCAACAAGTTCAGATAAGCTTCCAATTATTCTTCAGGTAACAAATATTCAGGAATTATTACAAACTTTCCTTAGCAGAATATTTATGACTTACAATTTTACGAATAACATTATCAGTTGCGTTGTTTCCGTTTTGTATTATTAATTCTTAACTAGCTTGATTCTTTATTTTTAGTAAAAAAAAAACGTTGAAAAATAAATAAAAGTAAAAAAAGAACATTCTGTAATTAAATAAATAAATAAATAGATACATAAAGGACACCTGATTGGTCATCAGGTGTCCTTTATGTATCCAATAGAGAACATCCGGGTTCCGTTATCCTGTAACTTGTATCAGCATCTCCGTAATATATATCCATCATTCTATATACACGTGTATGTGCGTGGTGTACGAATGTGTTACACACATATGTTACAAAATAAATAAATTGTTTAGTGTCGAAGTACCAGGATGTGAATGAAAGTAATATTTTTAATTTTAAAAGTAAACTTTCTTTCACTAAATATTTTTTTTTATAAAAAGTAAATGACAAGAAAAATGATTTAAAGCTGCTATAGACTAGACTAGACTAGAGAAAAAAGGAAGACAGTATTAGATATATTATGATTAAAATTGCAGGCATAGCAAGCACAATGAACGAATGATGATTTTTGTAGTCATTAGATCAAAGCTTCGGAGGGAGAGTCATTGACTTTGGATCTCTCAAGATTACTCAACAGAGCATTAGCGTTATATATCACAGAAAGATGCGTAGTTTAAAAATATGATTTGCTATATGATTATATGTGATTTTTTTTAATAGTAACTTAATAAAGAAGATGAAGAAGTCATCTTCTTTATTAAGTTAATTCTTTATTCAAATCCTTCCTAAGAAGGAAAACTAAACTTAAAAATCAAATTACTGTCCAGACTCAATTCATTTAAAAAAAAATAAATTAATGGAGGAAAACTATTAACATTCATCTTCTATCGTTGTCTTGAACATCCTGCCATTTAATAACGAGGGTTCATTATTCTAGCACAGTCGAACAACAAGAGATTGTGTCACCCACAATCTGTGGGTGAAAACACCAGAGAATCTCAGGAGACTGTTGTCATTATCTCTACGGGCAAGTGGACCAGGTTTGGCACAAAGGTCTGTTAAGTAAACTTCCATCATATGGTTTGTCTTCTGACAACTGCAAGTAGATCGCCAGACTTTTTTTGTTTGGACGCATATTACGTGCGATGATTGTGGATGAATCTTTCTCGTTAAATTTGTCAACTAATGCCGGTGTTACAGAAGTCTATGTTCTTCCATCTCCAATACACTGACAGTATGACAATAGACTGCATTGCTCTTCCTTGTTTGAGAAATCGTACACTGCACAAATCAACAAACCCCAAATATCAAGTTTTGTAACTATGCAATTTTTCAATCTCATAACCTATATTTGCAAGAAGAGAACTTTTTCCATCTTACTTTTGACAGCACTGCGATCTCTGGACGATTCAAGATTTCCCTTCTTGGGATAACTCGATCTTCCAGTCTTTCATATCGCCTCCACATCATCCATTTATTTTTTATTATTATTTTTTTTTGTTCTTTCGCTGAGCTACTTTTATTTATTACCTCTATATACAAATCAAGTCCATTTACTTTTCTCATATTTGTGGTGGTTACCTCTAATACAAGTGAGTTCACCAGCGGAGGTAGATGGTGTTTCTTCCCTAAGACTCACTCTTGTTTTTCAACTTGCAAATTAGACCACCTGGCCAGAAGAACATTCGCATTTAACATCATAAAATGTCCTCATTACGTTGCTTTGGACTGTTCATCAGAACTGGCATCAGTAATTCCACACTCCTTCTCTAAATCCGTTAAAACGTATGTAGCAAGTATTTAATACTCTTTCGCAGTTCATTTCGACAGTCACAGAACAAACTTTCTCTCCTTCATTCCTTCTATCTCCGCACTTTGAAGTGTTCTTCCTTCTTATGCATTTTCTATAGACTCAGAACAAGTTTTTTTTTTGTTTTGTTTTCGAGCTTTCTTCCCCTCAACGGTTTTAATGTACAGTAGAATGCAGAGCCTTTCGTGTGCATGATTACCATTAATAAATAAAAATAAACACTTGCGGAAGACTTGATGGTTCATACAGGAAAACAGTTAGCAACACTGGGCCTAATTATATTCAGTTAGGCTTAGTTTGATTTATCATAAATTTCAGTGACACATTTGATGTCTTCAGTGCCGTTGGACTGATCTTTAACTGAACTAATGTGCTATGTTTCTGCAATTTCTTGGGTCTAATTAAAAATCACCAAAGAATATGAATAATGTTCATCGTAGCCAAGATGTGATATTTTTCTTTTGGTTGGAATCACCAAGAAACGAGAACCCTTAGTGGTTTCTCGTCGAATTTCGACTGAAGACGAGCTTAGCCAGTCTCACACGTAGCTAGAAGAATTTCTTCCTTGCGAAAAATCTGTTTTTCATCCCATAAAACGAACAAACCAGCCGGAGAACGCACACAAACATAGCGCACTAGCCTTGTAGCTTAAGTTGCAACTAAGTTTTAGTGCTTAGTTAATTATAAATAATCTCTATAAATTATTATTTTAGAATCTAGTTTTCACCCCTTTCTTGAATTCATTCAATCTGAACTTGCATGCACGCCCTCTGTTTCTCTCTCTCTCTCTCTACTCTTCATAAAATTAAAAATTTCATACAGGTATCTTATATGATATTTTCGCATTGAAAAGGTCTTATTCATATCATCCGTCTATCTTCTGCTAGCATTTCATCTAGACTGTGCGCATATTGCAAGCTATCATCATACTTTATATTGCACAACCCCGATATCATCTTTAACACTTTCTTTTGTGCCCTATCCACTGTATCAGTATCACCTGAAAATGAGTTCGTTATCCTTACAAAAAAGGAAAAAAAAAAAAGCTGTTCCCCCCCCCCCCCGTTCGCCTGTACGAGAAAGAAATTGGCTAGAGAAAACACACACACACACACACACAGTGCTGTGATATATACACCCTGTATGTTCAGTTAGTCTAATTATGTTTGATTTAATCAAGGGAACCGCTTAATCTCAAGAATGTCATGAACATTTTCATACTTAAAGATCCAAAAATTCACAGGTCTTTCCTAACAGGCATTTGAAACAACTGGCACGGAATATTAATAAAACCTTCTCAAATCTTTTCAATCATGCTACAATTGTTAAAATTTGTAAGAGTTTTGAATTAACTCAAATAATAACAAAAATCCAATTATAACTACGAAATGTATGTTTTGCTTTTTTTTTTTTTTAAATTTTATAAGTACGAAATTCCATATACTTCAGGTTACCAGAAATGCCTAAAAATATAATCACAGTATATAGTTAGCTAACTCTATCAGCTAATTAATACAAGCCAAAATATTTTTATATTGTTTCATGCTGGTTATAGACTAACAATTTCGCATTTGCCTAATTATGTCTCTATATGTACATTTGCATCGTAATCAAATGGAAGCATTTGTTTTATAACAAAAGAACGATAATTTTAATATACTCTGATAGATGGCAGCACATTCGGAAAAGTAACACTCCTTTTAAAATATTTTTCATTCGTATAATATTCAATATTCTTAAAAATAATTCATCTAGATAACTAATTAATAATACAATATAAACTTTGTAATAATATTCAGAAATTCCATTTATTATTTTAAATAAAACAAAATTGCATCTTTTTTTTCAGACACCCGTTTGTGAAAATCATAATTAATTGGAAATTAGAATTCAGTCAAATATCATCTTTCAAATTAGCTATAAGGTTGAGTTGCTAAATTTATTCATTCTACAATTTACATTATTTATTCTAAAAAATAAAAAATAAAAAAAAAACTCCAAGTATAAATGAAAAACTACACAATTTATTATTTATTATATATATCTATCTGTAATTAGATTAAATTATGTCTGTAAATGATCTTTGTTTATGGATACATGTAGTGTGTCTTCCTCATACTGATGGAATGACTGCACAATTGCAGGCTTAATTGTTAGATCATTTAAGAAAATCTTGAATAATTTATGCCTTCTGGAATAGCTCATTTTGTTGCTCTAGGTAGATTGTCATTTTACTTATTTCATTTATACTTGGAGTTTTTTATTTTTTAGAATTATATATTTTGAAGTGTCAAAAGTTTAGAAAAGTAAAAAGACTAGCGCTAGAAAAAGTGTTCTCCATGTAAACATTTTGTAATCAACAGTTCTTGCCATAATTTTGTCTATCACGTACCATCGATTATTTTTCCGCAGCTAAACAATTGGCTATGAAATAATGATGAATTTACACGATTCTTTATAGTTTTAAATTTTACCAAGTCAGTCTAAGGCTTTTAGGCTCTTTATCCAAATATTAATTTCATTGTCGTGTCCCACACCCTGCTGTTTTTAGGATAATTTTGCATTTCGGAAAAACAATGTTTAGCAGTTCCAGTGAGATTGATGTTATGGGGAAGTAATTAATTTTTAATGTCCAAATCTAGAAGAGTTTTAAAAGTAAATTTTTGCATGGGATCATCTACGTAATTTTTGTGCTACTTAAGGGATTAAGAGTTTTGTTGTGTGTCTGAATAGTGGTAGGATTATGTTTTCCAGGATAGTATAGAGTTTGCCTTAAATTTATAATTTGTTCCTAAAAATGTCATTAAATATGTTTTATAGTTCCTTGTTGCTCCACCCAATTTTTAGCAAAGATCCGAATTGTCGAACGCGGTATTAACAGTGACACGTGTCACGCTGTACGGTATTTTATGTCACTTCAAGTATGTACAGCAAGAAAGGCAATGCTGTATCGAGAGATGAAAGTAAAAATAAAATAACAAGAATGATCATAAGATAATTTTATATTATAATATTCTTATAATTATAATTATTTAATTATAATTATTTTAATTACAATTTTATAATTATTTAATTATAATTTTAACTATTTTTGTAATTTATATTTTATAATATAATATAATATCAAAATATGATAGTTTTGTTTTATTCATAGTTGGAGTAATATCATTTAACGATAGCTTTGTTATCTGCTTCAAATAAATAAATAAATAAAATATTTATAAACTCCTAAAATAAAATGAAACAATGATAAAATAAATTTAATTTCTAATTTTGAATTTTGAATTTATTCATGAATTTCTGATTTCAAAATTAGAAATGAAATTCATTTTATCATTGTTTCATTTTATTTTAGGAATTTATAAAATATTTTATTTATTTATTTATGTATTTGATTGAACAAGTTGGCAAAGCAGCAAAGTAAGCATCATTTAAAAATTAGGTGTTTTAATTTTAATCGTACCGTAGCAGTGATAATTCCAATAGTCATAGCTTAATAATCATTTCCTATGTTGAAAAAAAAATTTAGTTGTGATATCAGAAGTTTATACGCGTGGATAGGCTTATGTGTTCGTCAGACATGTTGTAATAGATTTCACGGTATGATATGAACACAGATGGATAAGAAAATAACTATTTATCAACTTAAAAGCTAATATTTCGCTGGTATTATATCCAGCATCTTCAGAGCACACAAGACAAAGTTTGTTACTATTGCAAGACAACCACAATCCGGTGTAACAGTGGGGTATGTAATAGTATAGTTCGCCCACCGTTTGTAGGTCTTGCCAAGAATAGTCGATTCCTGCTGAAGGGGAGAAAGAAATGAAGGACGTACGAATCGGTCGCCAACACGCGAAATCACGTGCTTTATAGGTAAAATTTTCCAACTGTTATACAAGCAACATAGTTAACTACAATAATAATAAAAGAGAAGTTAATTTTCTCACGTGTAATAATAAACAACTCATCCCACAATACGGACTGATTACCCTATTATCGGAATGGATTCTCCTTTTTTCTGACATGCGCAGAAGTGTCGAAGGATCTCGATCGGCCTTTAGGCTTGGATAGTAGGCTTGGATACACGCGCAGCGCGCAACACAAGACTAAAGTCCTAATAAAGCGCCATCTAGGTTATAAAAAAAAGTTCAAAGTTTTGAAATAGTAGTCCAAATGATAGTCTTAGAAAGTTTGAAAAAATAAAATAAAATAAAAGTAATAAATATTAATTTGGTCTTAGGATGACTGTCTCCCAAATCTTTGGTAGATTTATACAGCCATACTTGTTAAGGTTTGGAGTATGTTTTAAGGCTTCTGTTGATTCCAGGAACAACCTCTCTGACATGTAGAAGCTTCTGTGCATTACTTTTGTTTATTTCCAATTGATCCTGTGTGCAGGGGTATCCAAGCCTACTACGGACAGACAGGAAGAACTGTGGACATCCGCCTCAGTGAACACAAAAAATATATCCGACACTTTCGCTATGGCATGTCGGGTCTGGCAGACCATGCTTTGGATACCCCTGCACACATGATTAATTGGAAAGACACAAAAGTAATGCACAGAAGCTTCTACAAGTCAGAGAGGTTGTTCCTGGAATCAACAGAAGCCTTAAAACATACTCCAAACCTTAACAAGTATGGCTGTATAAATCTACCAAAGATTTGGGAGACAGTCATCGTAAGACCAAATTAATATTTATTACTTTTATTTTATTTTATTTTTTCAAACTTTCTAAGACTATCATTTGGACTACTATTTCAAAACTGAATTTATTTATTTATTTTTTTTAACCTAGATGGCGCCATATTATGATTTTAGTCTTGTGTTGCACGCTGCAATTATTTTTACTAGCCCCACTGTTACACCGAATTGTGGTTGTTTTGCATTTGTAACAAACTTTGTGTTGTGTGCTCTGAAGATGCTGGATATAATACCAGCGAAACATTAGCTTTTAAGTTAATGAATAGTTATTTTCTTATCCATCTGTGTTCATATCATACCGTGAAATCTATTACAAGATTTCAGAAGTTATTTCTCTCTAATGTGATTGGAGAACAAAGGGTAGTTAAGTTTCACATAAGAGTTCATTCAAATTTATATTTAAAAATTTCTGATAAATGTTGTATACATTTAAAACTAATTATTTATTTAAAAACTACTGTTAATATTAATATTAAATTAAACTGATTTGTTCAAATGATTTTTTTAAAATAATTTCTAAATAAATATTATTAAAATTAAAACACCTAATTTTTAAATGTCTGAATTAATAGAAAACAATTGCTGTTATAGAGATTTATTCACATTTACACGCAAATTGGAGTATGTTTTAAGGCTTCTGTTGATTCCAGGAACAACCTCTCTGACGTGTAGAAGGAATAGTATTTATTTAGATAAAGCTAAATATTTCGATCTGAAGATTACAAGCCATCTTCGGTGGTCATGACAGTTGATTACAAGGTAGAACGCCAACGATGGATTGATTTGAAGATTGGTAATCTGAGCTTAAAAAAAAAACTTTATTGATGTGTTATTCTAATAAGACTTTCCGAAATTTTAGATAAAGATAAGTAGTCGTCCCGATTCAGCTTCGGGTTGTGAAGCGTATACAAGAAACGAAATTCATAAAATTTGCTCTGTGTCTAACATGAAACTTTTTCAAGCAGCTTCAGGCCTCCAATAAGGAGGACGGTGATCTCATGCTGGGAGATGAAGGAGTTTCCGTAGCTCAGTCCACGCAGACGTTTTGACTCTAAACCAAGATATAAGATGCAGGCAAGAATGTGAGAGAGGTCTCCTATTTTTCATGACCAAGTTAACAACAACAACAACCATGGGTTCAACGCCCGTAGGTGTCTGACGCCACCTTGATAAGATTCTTCCATTGCTTAAATATAAAGAGCCAACAGCCACATTGTTTTAAAACCGAATAAGAAACTCAAAGATTGGAATCAGAGAGTTTCATGCCGAATATAGTAAACTATAAAAGTATCGGCGAATACTAACGTGAGCTAATGCAAGTGATCCTAGTACGTAGTACAATACCGGGCAACTCGTTGCAAAGGTGAGTAAAGTTCTGATCGCTATTCTTGGTATTTTCCACATTTCCTAGGAAATGTATGCTGTTATTACATTATGGTGGGAGGTCACTACCCAGACCGGTTTCAGCCTTTTTTTGAGGCTTCATCAGTGAGCTAGACCAAATTAATACCAAAGGGTATAGCGAAAAGAACTTATATACTCTGCTATACGAGTTGTCCAAAAGGTGCACCCATTAAGTTACTTAAATATAAAGAGCCAACAGGCTTCATTTCGGCGATATAAACAATATTTAAATTCTTCCATTGCATTCTATATTGTGCAAGATGACTCAGTTTGTGTACAGAGTTTCCGCACCATTTGACGATGTCATCACCCATTCTCTTCTTCCTCTTTTGTTCTTTCCTTCAATCATTCCAAGCAGCAACGTTTTTAATTTTCTCTCATCGTTTGCATATATGGCCAAATAGACGTAGTTGTCTTTTGATTATTTTCTGGATCAGGTTTTCTTTTGGTTGTATTCGTCTGTAGATTTCCTTATTGTTCACTTTCTGTATCCATCTTATTCTCAATATCTCTCTATAGCATTTCCTCTCAAATGCCAATATCCTCCTGTCAGATTCTCTCAGGAATACCCAGGCCTCACATCCATAGAGCATGCTGCTGAAGATATAGGTTTCTACAATGCGCAGTTTAGTTTGCATCTTTATAGCTCGGCTCTTCCATATTTTGTCCATGGCTTTTAAGATAAGCTGTTGCTCTGGCTATTCTAATTTTTCTCTCTCTTTTTTGGGTCCAAGTCAGCATCATGTGGCATCCAAGATATGTGAAATGTTCCACATTTTCCAGTTGAAATCCTTCAATGTTAAATTTGTTCAGTAACTCCTGCTGTCCGAATATCATTCTTTTAGTTTTTTCAAAGTTGACATTTAGTCCTTTCCAGCCTTGCTGCATCTTCTTCAATCAGGACGATGGCATCTACAAAGGAGGTAGTTTATTCTTATGTCATTTATTGAAATGCCTCCACCTTCTTTCATCTTATCTAGTGTTCTTCCCAGATGGATGATGAAGATGATTGGTGATATTGGGTCCCCCTTTTCTAGTGCCTTGACTAGTGGCAAACAAATCTCCAGTCTCACCTGCTATTCTGATTTTTGCTTGTGCTTGGCTGCTTATATCTTTCAGCAGGCGGATCAATTTATTGTCAACACCATAGGATTCCAAGACAGCCTATGTTATATTTTGGTCAATATTATCAAATGCTTTTTGGTAGTCCACGAAACAGCAGTATATATTTTTGTCCTTTCTTCGAGCTTTCTCTGCTATTAGTCTTGGTGCGAGTATTTGTTGCACTGTATTTCGATCTTTTCAAAAAGCGGTTGGTCATCAGGAAGATGTGCCTCCATATGAACCGTCAGGCGTTCTGTTAGTATTTTCATCAGCACTTTGCCAAGATGATTCATTAGTGCAATAGTTCTGTAATTGGTGCATTCTAAAGCACTGCCTTTCTTATGAAGAAAGACCGATTTTTATCACTCTTCGGGGGCATATCCTGATCTCCATATTTCATTACATAGCTTATGCATTTCTTTAACAACCAATTCTCCCCCATATTTTAGCATCTCGCCTACTATGTTTTCATCTCCAGGACTCTTGTTGTTCTTGAGATGTTTTATAGCCTTCTTTATCTCCTCTTCCAAGATGTCATTTTCAAAGATCTCTGCTGGTGGAGAGATTGCTTTTAGTTCTTTGATTTCTTCTGTTGCAGCATCATTTAGTTGATTTGTATATAGTTCACTGCAATATCTTCCCATCTGTGTATGATTTCGGTCTTTTCCATCAATACTTTACCATCTTCATCTTTGACTGCTACTTGTTTGCCACTTCCTATTGACATTTCTTATAAGTTTGTAGACCTCTCTAGTTTTGTGTTCTCCAGAGTATTGTTCAATGTCTTTGCACTGGTCCTCCAACCATTTGGCTTTATCAAAGTTGCTGCTTTCCGTACTTCATTGCATTTTTGACGGTATAACTGGTCTGTTGCTTCTTAATTATCTCTTTTAAGTTTCAGTTTTCTTTTCTCTTATACCAATTTCAGGGTTCCCTGAGTTATCAATTTCTTATTGATCTTCTCGATTTCAGGAATTACTCCCTCTACTGCGTTTTTCTCTACTACTTGTATTCATATTTTGTTTTTCACTTGTGGTCTTAAGCTTAGTTTCCAGTGTTTTGATACGCTGTTCTTAGCCTGTCTTCATTTAGTCTTGAGATGTCTCTAGCCGTTTGGAACTTTCCTTTGTATTTCTGTTTCAGCTTTAGTCTTATATTCGCAATCACTAAGCTGTGGTCCGAATCATTATCAGCTCCTTGGAATGATTTGCACTGTTGAACTGAGGTTCTCCATTTCTGGTCTATTAATATCAGGTCGATCACATTCCTATGCCTGCCATCGAAGGAGCACCATGTCCATTTACGACAATCTTTTTGTTGGAATTTGGTATTGCAAATCATCAAGTTGTTATCAGTGGCAAATTCCAGAAGCATCTCTCCACATTTATTTCTTTTTCCATATCCAAATATTTCCATAACCTTTTCCCATCCTGTGTTATTTCTGCCAATCTTTGCATTCCAGTCTCCTCCCAATGATGAGTATATCCTCCTTTGTTACTTCATCAATTTCTAGTTGTAGATCTCTGTAAAATTGCTGAATGTCTTCAACTGCACTCTCCGCAGTGGGCGCATATACTTGAATGGTCGTGATATTAAATGGTTGGGCACTGAATCTTGCAACTATTATCCTTTCACTAACTGGTTTTTATCCTATCATTGCCTGACAGGCCTTGTTACTTAGCAGGAAACCCACACCTGCTTCATGCTTACTTTCATTTCCTGACCGGAGAACTTTTCCACCATTTGTTTCTCGTGACAGTGTCCATCTCATTTGTGAAATACCCAAGATGCCACATCTGTATTTCTTCATTTCTTCTTGAAGCAACCTGAAATTTTCCAGTTGCCCATAGTGTACGGACATTCCATGTACCTATTGATATTCTATCCTTTACAGGCTTGAGTTTTATTTTTTTGTCTTTGTTTTCAGTAGCTGATTTTTCGATCCAACCCTGATTACTCGAGTGGGGACGTGGACCTTATTTGACCAGGCGACATCCGAGCCGGCATGAGTCTTTTCTCTTGTTCTTTGGCATCAGATTTTAATCGTGTTTTCTTTTTACTGCCAGCAAATCGATACTTACCAAGTTAATAGTTACTTATAATTTAACTCTCCTTATTTTTAAATTAAATACCAAGCTAGTAAAATAAATCAAAATCTACTAATTTAAAGGAAATGATTCAAGTATAGTCGTTGATCAACAGTATTCTGGGAATACTTCTTACAAATTAACAGAAAGGCCATCGCGTGTATGTGTTCCAGAAAGGTATGATGATACAATTGTATTATAACTTGAATTGGCTACACAAAGTAAAACATGTTACACGTTAGCTATACTGCCAGAACGTTATTCATTGATCGAATAACTGAAAAAAGTTCTCTTTATTTTAAATAAGTTCTTGTTACGTAGAGCGCTAAACATGACTACATTACAAGCTAACCGAGACTTGGAGTGTGTATCTTGATATATAAAAACAAAATCATCTTAAACTGTTGCTAGAATTAAAACCAAAGCAACTAAATATATAAGGTGAGTGTTGCCTATTTAGTACGAGTGTTCTGGAGGATTTTTGAACGACAAATACTAGTTTTTTGGAGAAAAAAATCTGTCATCTCACTATGGGACAGATTAATTCATCTTCAAGCGAAAGCCCACGTATAGATCGACTAAACATGAATAATAATAATAATAATAAACTTCTTAGAGCTCTTCTATTATGTATGATTTTCAAACATTGTTTGGCATTAACTTTTCTCAAGATACTTTCAAGGAAAACAATCAGGATTTCTTTTATTTTTAATTTAGATACCTTTATAAAAACTTTTAATTTTATTTACAAAATCTTCTTCTTCTTCTTCTTCTGCAGCTTGTCCCACTTAAGTGGGATCACTGTTCATAATGCGTCTCCTCCACACCTTCCTGTCTTGGGCTGTCACCACATCCAAGTTCTTCATCCTCAAGTCCTCTTCCACCAGCTCCCTCCATCTCTTCTTTGGCCGCCCACGCTCCGCCTTCCTTGCACATCCATCTGCATGATCCTTTTCCCCACATATTCGTCCTCCCTCCTCATCACATGACCAAACCATCTCAACCTTGCCTCCTGTATCTTCGCTCCTAAGTTCGTAACTTTCACTGTTCCACTCACATAGTCATTTCTCAGACGATCCTTTCTGGTCACACCGCACATCCACCTAAGCATTCTCATCTCTGCTACTTCCATCCTGCTGATGTTATTTTTCCTCAGGGCCACAGTTTCTATAGCATATGTCATAGCTGGTCTCACTACTGTCCTATAGATTTTGCCTTTCAGATTGATCGGCACCCTCTTATCGCATAACACTCCAGCCATCTCCCTCCAGTTCCTCCAACCCGCTTGTATCCTGCATCCCACTTCCTTCTCAGCTCCTCCAGCTTCTTCCACTGTTGAACCTAAGTATCTAAAATCTCTCACCTTCCTGATAACATTTCCTTCCAGCTCCAGATCTGTCTCCTGTCCGCCGCCCACTGTGCAACACATATACTCTGTCTTATTTTATTTACGAAATAATCATTTTAAAAGAAAGAAGAAAAACGTTTGCATAGTGCAATAGCTCCTTTTATAAAGCGGAGCCTATCTTTATTTCTCTCTCTTTCTCTCTCTCTCATTCTTAATTTTTCAATATTGTAAAAATCTCATTTATTTTTGTAGAGAAAAATGCACAGAATTACTCTTTTCTTCTCTCATTAAATGAGAAAGCGTGCACAAACACAATTAGATGGATGCGTATAGAAAAAATTTTATATCAACAAAAGGCTCAGACAGACAAAGAAAAAAAAAAAGATAAAAACTTAGAACGAATAAGTGACGCATCATTAAAATTGTAATGTGTGTGTGTATATATATATATATATATATATATATATATATATATATATATATATATATATATATATATATATATATATATATATATATATATATATATATATATATATATATATATATATATATATATATATATATGTGTGTGTGTGTGTGTGTGTGTGTGTGTGTGTGTGTGTGTATATACACACACACACACAACGAAAGCATCATTGACATTTAATTAAAACAACAGGAAACATTATAAAAACATTCACACTTTTGAGTTTGAAGAGAATTTTAATGAAACTCACTCCGCTATTCTTCCTAATTTTTAAATTTAAAACATAACGTTGAATTGGGTAGATTTCTTAAAAAATGTGTTATACAAAAAGGCAGTGCGATAAATTCTTTAAATTTGTGAAAACAGTGGATTTTCTTATAGTAATATGCAGCGCATCAAGAGAAATGAAAAGTTAATTCTATTCGTTCATTGCACGCGAACTCAAATTGAGTCTATAAACATGTCATGAACTTTTTCTTAAAGCCAATTAAAGAAATCCTAAAATTTTGTTTATCACACTCTTCCCCAAGACCCAGAGTCTTAGACAACTACCTAATTACCTATCTTAGATCGATAATTGTTGTAAAATAATTTTGTATAAAATATCTTTGGGAAGCAAGCAGAAATTTAGGTATTTGCTTTAAATTTACATCTTTTGCACAATAATATAAATGCCTTCGTAGTTCAGTCGTTATAAACGACGCCCTTTAGTCGGCCTGGGTTCGATTGCTGTCCATGACGTGAGGAACCTTTATCTTGTCTATTTCGACTAAAGTTGAATTAGCATTCTCATACGGTAGTAGCTGGTTTTTTCACGGAGAAACTCGGGTTTTTCGTCCCTCAGAACAGGCAAATCGGCCCCGTGAACACACAATGCTACGGACAAAAACATATTCTACTCCCAACCGGCCTGCCGCTTGGGGGATTCATACTAACAAACAAACAAAAAAAAAAAAAAAAAAGGCGCATCAAAAATATAACACGTAAACCGTGCATTGGAAGACGAATAAACGCGCAAAGTCCTTATAAGGAAAGGACTGACTTAAAGGGGCGAAGCAAGAATGCTTTTCATTTTCCCCGTTATCTGAAGAGGACAGTGTAAGGATAAGGTGTTATTGAGCTATAAAGCTCTGATCATGGAAGAAGGGTAACAGCAATAGCCGAACCTCAGTTAGAACTTCATTGGCTACGGCATTGCCATCCATTACCCTCCCAGGATACCCATTTTAGTCGCCTCATACAACATGCATGAGCTACATTGGGGCTATTCTTATCCCGGCCACCACACGGGTTTAAACGCGCAAAGGTCCTTATAAGGACTGGCTTAAAGGGGCGAAGCAAGAATGCTTTTCATCTTCCCCGTTATCTGTAGAGGACAATGTAGGGATAAGGTGTTATTGAGCTACAAAGCTCTGATCATGGCAAGAGGGTAACAGCAATTGCCGACTCTCAGTTAGAACTTTATTGGCTACGGCCATCCATTGGTACCCTCCCTGGGTACCAATTTTAGTCGCCTCGTATGACATGCCTTATAGTCCTTATAAGGACTGGCTTAAAGGGGCGAAGCAAGAATGCTTTTCATCTTCCCAGTTATCTGTAGTGGACAGTGTAGGGATAAGGTGTTATTGAGCTATTAAAGCTCTGATCATGGCAGGAGGGTAACAGCAAAGCCAAGCCTCAGTTAGAACTTCATTAGCTATAGTACAATTTCATTCTTCTAAAAATTTTAATTAAAATTAATTATAACTTAAAATTTGTATTCTAATTTTATTTTATTTAATATTTAATAGAATAATTTTATTTTTTTTAATAGAATATATCGTTTTGATAGTGGTGAAAATTTCTTTAGACATGTGACACAACAGCAAACTTGAAAAATTTAGTCGCCTCGTCTCGTACGACATGCCTTATCCTTATAAGGACTGGCTTAAAGGGCGAAGCAAGAATGCTTTTCATCTACCCCGTTATCTGTAGAGGACTGTGTAGAGATAAGATGTTATTGAGCTATGAAAGCTCTGATCATGGCAGGAGTGCCATGATCAGAGGTAACAGCAATATCCGATCCGAGCCTCAGTGCACTGGCTACAGCATTGCCATCCGTTACCCTCCAAGGGTATTGGATTGAATGAATCAATCACCGCATCTCATGGTCAATTGATTCATCCTCGTACGTCATGCATTAACCGCACTAACATAAAGATCGTTATTATGTAAACATTTTAATGGTGTTCAAATTCATTCTTTTAAAAATTTTAATTAAAATTAATTATAACTTAAAATTTGTATTCTAATTCTATATTATTTAATAGAATATATTGTTTTGATAGTGGTGAAAATTTCTTTATATGTGACACAACAGCAAACTTGAAAAACCATCAACACGGAACGGTGTCATTGCGATTTTCAAGAGGACTTACAACAGACATGTCTTCTCGTGTTTTTAATAACACGTTTACACATCTGCAGTTAACAGAGTTGTTAAAACGAAAATCATTGTGGATCACAATTATTTTCGTTTTTATCCCAGTTTAGTTTTTAAGTAATTCTAATATTGCATAAATGTTTATGAAACTCTACAGGTAGACGATGATTTTCATCACCACACGTGACCCACTATTACCTTATTTAAAGGAGACCTGCAAAAGACTGTTCAGTCTGTAGAACAATTTTCGGGATGAACTAATCATTGGTACACTCACTGTAATGTGCTATTGGTTACTTTATATTTTTATACTTTATATACTTTCTGTAGTGAAATTATGAACAAATAAAAATCACCTCATAAGCGTAATCAGTATCTTGTTATTCTTTCGTCAGTATTACTACTAAGGTATAATGTTTTTAAATTTATAAAAATATTAAATTTTACATTTATTTTAAAGAATTTAATTTATATTTTATATATTAAATATTTAATATATAATCTAATATAGAAATTGTATAATCTAGAACTCCAATTTGACACTAATTTTTTTATTGAATAAAATATATAGAGATTTAAAATTCAGGATTCGATGTAATTAAAACGATCAAGAGGGTTATTATTAACGAGGAGAAGGAAGAAAGTCCTTTTTAGGACTTCCAGGGTAACAAATGGCAATGTTGTAGCCAATGAGGTTTTAACTGAGGCTCCGATATTGCCGTTACCCAGCCATGACTAGAGTTTTTTAGCTCAATAACACTCCATCCACGCAGATGCTCTTCATTCAGATGACGGGATAAAGAGTCAAGGACTCAGTCCATCTCCCAGTTCTTTTAAGAACTTAAGATGTAATTAAAACGAGTTTGCAAGCTGCATTATACGCATAAAATTGAATTTAAATTATTATGATAAATTTGGAATCTGTATGTATATATGTATATATTTTATAAAGAAATGGTTTATACAGAAATGAAATAAATAATCCAATACAGTTTAAAATAATAATCTAAAATACTCTAATTGTGCGGTTTTAAATGGAAATAGTAAAAGAATATTTCTTAATTTCGATAGCATTTTTAAGTATGCTATCGAAATTAAGAAACATTTTTAAGTATGCTATCGAAAGTATGAAAAATTATTTCGATTTTTTTTCCAGCAGCAGTCAGTAACAAGGACACTAATTTATTATCATATTTATCAGGAAGAACAAAATCATATGGCATTTAAAGAGTGAAAATGTAATGGAGCAGCACAAAATTGACGTTATTATTATTATTATTATTATTTGATATGACCATCGAAGTGGTTCTGTTTTTATGTATTATTTATTTAAAAAATTTTTATCCTTATTTATTATTTATTTTTTTTAAAAAAATATTTCATTTTTATTATTTTATGAAGATCGACTTTTTATCTTAATTTTTATTATTTTTTTAAAAATATTTATTATTATATTATATTTCAAGTATTAGACTGTGTTTCTTACCCCGATATATGCGTGCGTTTCTAAATATGATTCAGTACAGTATCTTGTTTCATAACAAACTAGACGTTAAACTATTAGAATACAAAATGGTGTATTAAAGTTGGGAACAATCAACAATGAAATGTTGGAAAATTCATATAGGCCTTAGTAGGTTTTTAAGCAGTTTAAAGAAGACCAGGAAATTCGTAAGATGATATCAAGACGGGGTGGTCTTCCAAGTTTTTATGCGAATTTTGAATCGATGTATATATTTTTTCTATTACTCCCGCACAGGAAAGGCAAGAAAGCCTATAGAAATAAAAAAGATGTGTGTGTGTGTGTGAGCCAATTAACTGTATTTTAAGTTGGCAATTCTGATAATGATGCTCTAAATCGAATAACACCCTCTTAGTTAATGTTGTCACTCAAATTGTTTCGGTGCTAAAATAATCACAAGAAAGCAGATCATATAGTACATTTTTTGTTCGTAGTTCAATACAGATTTTCGAAACATTGGTAAGGTAAACATTGCAGATACTGTTGAGTATTATTGTTATTTTTATTAATATATTTTTAAAAAGTTTTTTATTAAAAAATTAAAGTATTATCTTTTATTTAATTTTTAAAGAATTTTTAGAAATTTTTTATATTTATTTTATAAACTAAAAATAACTAACTACACCTTTTTATTTTAATTATTATAAAATTTAAATAATTGAGCCTTGCAATGTAATTTATTTGAATAGAGGAGGAAGAATCAATCGACCCTAAGATGCGGTGATTGATTCATTCAATCCAATACCCTTGAAGGGTAATGGATGGCAATGCTGTAGCCAATGAAGTTCTGAGGCTCGGCTATTGCTGTTACCCTCCTGCCATGATCAGAGCTTTAATAGCTCAATAATACCTTATCCCTACACTGTCCTCTACAGATAATGGGGAAGATGAAAAGCATTCTTGCTTCGCCCCTTTAAGCTAGTCCTTATAAGGATAAGGTAATTTATTTTGAGGAAGAATCCAATATCCTTGGAGGGTAATGGATGGCAATGCTGTAGCTAATGAAGTTCTAACTGAGGCTCGGCTATTGCTGTTACCCTCCTGCCGTGATCAGAGCTTTAATAGCTCAGTAATTTATTTTAAATAAATAAGATATCTTATTAAGTTATCTGCAAATGTAGGATGCCATATGATTTAATTAATTAATTTATTTAAATTTAAAATACTCCATAGTTAACTGATCTTCAAATAGGATGCCATATGATTTAATTAAGATTCAAAGTAACTGAATTACTTAATCATAACAGCCCACTGCGTCTATTTTTTTGTGGAATATTGTTAGATAGAGATAGATATATCTTTCCACATCTGCACATTTGATTTCCTTTGTTCATTGGTTAGATGTACCTGCTGGCGAAAACAGTTTACATATTATTGAAATCTATATAATAAAATAGTTTTGATGGAGAAATCATTTGAAGTAATCTTATTGCATGCTATTTTAAACAGGAACCAGAGCCTCATACTTCATACTATTTGAAAGTCTATTATACGTTTTCGTAACTATCACACCTTGCACAACAATGAATGTCCTAAGCTTGCTGATAACTCAAAGTTGATACAGAAAATTGATGCCATCATGGGCAGGATTAGCTTAATATGAACTTTAGAGCCTCTGTAGTTCAGTCGATATAGATAAAGTCCTTTGGTTGAAAATGCATGAGTTTGAATCTCGTTTAAGACGCGCAGAATCTTTTCATGGCGAGATTCTCAACTGAAGGTGAGTTAGCCGATCTCATACGGAGGTGGCAAGTTTTTATTTTATCTCGCAGCCTGAAGAACATTCGCAACTAACATACAAATAATAATTATATGGCTAACCACCTTATCCTCGAATTATGGTTACGAAATCCAAGATACTTGGAAATTCATAATCATTGTTTGTCTACCGCTTCGGATATAACTTCTGTTCAACCAGAAACAGCACGATTGAAAGAAAAAAAAAATGTTCTGTACATCCATTTGGAATGACTTCGATAAATACGACTATACGAATACAGTTACTTAATTTCATTATGAAGATATTATTTAGTTAGTTTAATTTAATTATTTATCTTTATTTCAATTATTTACTTTTTTACTAAAACCATGTTTTACCTGAATATTTCTTCATTATTGATGTAACATAATTAATTCCCTCATTATCAGTAATATTTGTGTGCCTAACGAAATAAAAATGAATCCGAGATTGGTTCAAACCGTAGACAATAAATATCAGTAATATATCAGTAATCAGTAACATTTGTTTGTAGCTTATACCTTCAAAAAATTGAAATACATCTCGAACAACAGACCTGAAAAAAAATTGCTGGCATTTCTTCCATCAGAAATAACATTTCCGTTATTACTCTTCTATAATAAATACCAACAATACACAGACGTACATTTTCATGTCAGGAATGTCATCAAATTATGTTTTTGCTTTTCGCTGGCTGAGGTAATAATTCTGTTATTCTTTTGGTTGACAGAACACACTTGCTTGCAGGCATCTTTATTATAGTTTGTTATATACGCTTATAAATATGAAAAGATACGATGTTGTTAGGGAAGAACATTGGTAGGATGTCGTTACTTCGAGTAGCAAATATATAATTTTTTTTTTCTTTTTTCTTTTCTGGAGACAGCTCGAATATTTTGTGATCATTCGGTATAAGCATCTGTGCACATGCGCATGAAGAGATTATTCTTATTGTTTAGAACTGTGGACGCTAAGAAGGTTCCCAGGCCAGTGCATTATGTGTGTTAGTTGTGTGTGTCCTTTAACTAATTTGTCTTTTTTTTTTTTTTTGGGCTAGATGGATGAAGCAAGAATGCTTTTTATATTCCCCGTTATCTGTAGAAGAAAATGTATGGATAGGGTGTTATGGAGCTATAAGCTCAGTCATGACGGGGTAACAGCAATAGCCGAGCCTCAGTCAGAACCTTTTTTGGCTACAGAATTGCCATCTGTTTTACCCTCTGGAGGTTCTCGATTCCGTTAAGTACATGGTCCTTATAAGGACTGGCTTAAAGGGGCGAAGCAAGAATGCTTTTCATCTTCCCCGTTATCTGTAGAGGACATTGTAGGGATAAGGTATTATCGAGCAATTAAAGCTCTAATCATGGCAGGAGAGTAACAGCAATTGCCGAGCCTCAGTTAGAACTTCATTGGCTACAGCATTGCCATTCATTACCCTCCAAGGGTATTATTATTTCTGTCCGTTAAGTACATGGTCCTTATAAGGACTGGCTTAAAGGGGAGGATGAAAAGCAAGAATGCTTTTCATCCTCCCGTTATCTGTAGAGGACACTGTAGGGATAAGGTGCTATTAAGCTATTAAAGCTCTGATCATGGCAGGAGTGTAACAGCAATAGGAGCCTCAGTTAGAACTTCACTGGCTACAGCTTTGCCACCCATTACCCTTCAAGGGTAGAATCATCACCCATTCGCTTAGTAGTCCTTATCCTTATAAGGACTCCCTAAGTATAAGTACATGGTCCTTATAAGGACTGGCTTAAAGGGGCGAAGCAAGAATGCTTTTCATCTTCCCCGTTATCTGTAGAGGACGGTGTAGGGATAAGGTGTTATGAGCTATTAAAGCTCTGATCATGGCAGGAGGGTAACAGCAATAGAGCCTCAGTTAGAACTTCATTGGCTACAGCATTACCATGCATTATCCTCCAAGGGTAATGGATTGAATGAATCAATCGATATGCTTAAACAGAGAATTTATAAAAATGCCTATATTTATTAAAATGGTGTAGGAATAAACGTCAAAATATTAAGAAAATAATAAAATATTTACAAACATTAAAAAAAGAGTAGTAATATTTATTACAAAATTAGTGTAAACCTTAATCAATTTTTTTTCAAAACGAATTATACATATCAAGAAATTATGTAGTGTTTATAGTAATCAATACAACTGACAAGATTTTTCTTCTCCATTACACAGTTCTGATTCTACGAGATGCAACCTAAAGAATCTGTGAAACTTCAAGGGTTCATTCCTCGAGTGATTACAAGCCAAAAAAAAAAGTTTATATCAATTATGCATCTGATTTCTAAATGATATAGATATGGCAATGATAAGGGGTAGAACTTGATATCGTATTCAACATTTAGTTTAGAATCAGAACTCACAAAATGTAACATCATGTTGGAAAATCAATAATTTTATAATTAATTTTCCACACCACACACACACAACACACAACACACAGCGGCGGCAGAAAGTCGTTAACGGTTGTATGATTTTCGTCAATCCCTAAATGTTCATTAGGAATATTATTTCTACATTTTAAACCTGGTAAATAACTTAGTTTTCAGATACAACAACAAGTGATTAGATTTCTGCAGATGTCGGTAGATCATGAACATTAGGAACAATATTGTTCGTCGCCAGTATTCCTTTACAGCCCTCCGGTTACCTTTACAAAAACCGTAAATCTACCAGCGCACTTCTTATCTAAAAAATCAGCTGGAATTTGTTAAGTGATTGTTAAGAAATTTGATAATGACGCAATATATTTTTTAATTTTCTTAATATTTTGAAGTTTATTTCTACACCATTTTAAAAATATAGGCATTTTTATAAATATAGTTAAGAATAGTAATTCTAAATAGTAATCCTATATCCCATGAAGTTTTAAGTGGGGTTCGGCTATTGCTCACCCAGCACTTTAGACTAGAACTTTTAGCTGAATAATACGGGTTGAAGAGTCAAGGACTCAGTCCATCCCCCAAAAATATAAAAACTCATGATGTTATGTTATATGTAACTATTCTTTTTTTCTTTTTTTTGTTTAAAATCACATAATCAAATCTGCGTCAGAAGTATGTCAGACTTCAAACGCTGTGATAATCATTTTAGTAGATCAGTTCAATCCGTTAATAAGCAAGATAATTGGACAAGTCTTTATCCTTGACCTTAATGAACTGAATACTAATAAGTGGTTTCTGATTTTTCAGTGAAACAGACTTTCTACAACACTAACAACTCTAGACAAGTAGAAATTTTCATTCTTGGAAAAATTAGAACTTCTAATTTTTCTTGGCGTAAAAGTATCATACGTATTATCTCCTCAGCTTCCTAGAAGCTAGGTGCAAAAGATAGTGGCAATACTTATGATACTTTTAAGCCACGCAACATTTATGATCTTTTGCTGCAAGCGTTGCTTTGATCTCTGAACAACTACCGATTCTGTACTAATCGCAAGTTCATTCACTGATTATTGTTTTCAAATCTGCTTGTAGCTTATAAAGGCTTTCTAAACGTGCTTAACTCCCTCCAGAAAACAACATTTGGGTCGATAAACGATTCATCCCATCTACTGTTGTAGATGGAATGGAATGGGATGTCCCTTAAAAGGATAATCAACCGATACTGAAATCTAATTTTAACAAGTTCCTTTTATCTTCCTTACTTGTCTACCTTTGGCGGTCTAGTTGGCTGAAAGGATAACGCCTCCGCTCTTTGACCTACTGACTGTATGTCGGACAGCTGATTCGAATTCCAGTGGACATTGATGTTTGTGAATGTCTTTAGTTGACAGATTATTTTCTTATATTCATGATCCTGTATGAGTCAGCACCCCATGTTTATTTAAGGCATGAGATAACTTGTGGAAAACAGTACTATCTGTGGTTTGTAGAGTATGGAAGGATCCTGGATTATGGAAGTTTCGTATGTGAAAGTGTCATAACTAAGATATTAGCGGAGTAGAATTTAAATACCTTTGGTGCTCGGAATCATCACGAAAAAATATTTAAAATTTGTAAAATTTTTTTAAAATGACAAAGTATTTTAATTTAGTAGCATTTTTCATACTGTGACCTTGGAGACCTCAAGTTGCTCAGTTGGTAGTATAAATGCCTTCGAATGGGAAGGCCTGTCTGCGAAGCAAAATATCTTTAAGGCTTTTTGCAGCTGAAGGCGATTTAGCCGTCTCATATGAAGATGGAAAGGTTCTTTCTTCCCTTGAGTTCCAGTAGTAACAATTAAGGTCTCAAGAAAACCCAAAACAAGGTTAAATAATTGACTCTAATTCTTAGGGATCATTTTCATATTTGTTTTTTTATTCTATATTTGTTCATATTTGTGTGTGTGTGTGTGTGTGCGTGTGTGTGTGTGTGTGTGTGTGTGTGTGTGTGTGTGTGTGTGTGTGTGTGTGTGTGTGTGTGTGTGTGTGTGTGTGTGTGTGTGTGTGTGTGTGTGTGTTATAATTCAAAACTAATCACTGATAATTTCCAGCATGTCGAAGATTGGACTAGATATGAAACTCTCATTCAAAATTGACTGGCTACAATAATGAAAAGATGGTTGAAAAATTAGCTTTCATGATTTTAAGTCATATTAACAAGGTGGATATTCTGCTATTTTCAATGGAAAAATAATGGTTGTGGAAAATATTTTAAGTCGCACGTGTAAAAAAATGACGATGCTAATGGCAGTTGTTTTTACAGCTGTGTCGGCACTTTTATATCGGCTAATCACTGGAAATATAAGACTTTCGTAGGCATCGAGAAAAACTTATAAAAGGATTTTTTTTAATCATTTTACGTTTAAAAATCAGTTTATGTTAAAATATTCCACTGAGTTCGACATTATGTAAATGTATTATAGTCTTTCACAGACATAAATATAAAAGAGGATTGATTACTCACATTCTACTATCCGTTGAAAATGAACATTCGACTGAATGGCAATGTAAAGTTCTCCATAAAATTTAGTATGACTAAAACACTTCTCATCCCCAGTTCAGAAGATCGAAGTACTTCACATCTCAAGTCCTTATAAGGACTGGCTTAAAGGGGCGAAGCAAGAATGCTTTTCGTCTTCCCCGTTATCTGTAGAGGACAGTGTAGGGATAACGTGTTATTGAGCTATTAAAGCTCTGATCATGGCAAGAGGGTAACAGAAATAGCCGAGCCGCAGTTAGAACTTCATTGGCTACAGCATTGCCATCCATTACCCTCCAAGGGTATTGATCACCGCATCTCACGGTCGATCTTCCAACATCCACTTCAGCCCGAAGTCCTTATAAGGACTGGCTTAAAGGGGCGAAGCAAGAATGCTTTTCATCTTCCCCGTTATCTGTAGAGGACAGTGTAGGGATAAGGTGTTATTGAGCTATTAAAGCTCTGATCATGGCAGGAGGGTAACAGAAATAGCCGAGCCGCAGTTAGAACTTCATCGGCTACAGCATTGCCATCCATTACCCTCCAAGGGTATTGATCACCGCATCTCACGGTCGATCTTCCAACATCCACTTCAGCCCGAAGTCCTTCTAAGGACTGGCTTAAAGGGGCGAAGCAAGAATGCTTTTCATCTTCCCCGTTATCTGTAGAGGACAGTGTAGGGATAAGGTGTTATTGAGCTATTAAAGCCCTGATCATGGCAGGAGGGTAACTGCAATAGCTGAGCCTCAGTTAGAACTTCATTGGCTATGGCATTGCCATCTATTACCCTCCAAGGGTATGAGTAATCACCGCATCTCACGGTCGATCTTCCAACATCCATTTCATCCCGAAGTCCTTATAAGGACTGGCTTAAAGGGGCGAAGCAAGAATGCTTTTCGTCTTCCCCGTTATCTGTAGAGGACAGTGTAGGGATAAGGTGTTATTGAGCTATTAAAGCTCTGATCATGGCAGGAGGGTAACAGCAATAGCCGAGCCGCAGTTAGAACTTCATCGGCTACAGCATTGCCATCCATTACCCTCCAAGGGTATGAGTAATCACCGCATCTCACGGTCGATTTCTCCCCTCAGCCCGAAGTGCGCCTAATAACAAGTTAAAAATGATCCATGATAAACATAAAAAAAAGGTGTATTACTAATTACTTTTTTATTTAAAGTTTTTATCATTGTTCTTCTTTAGAATATATAATTTCGATAGATTATTTAATTATTTAATATTTTTTTAATTTTGTATTAAATTAAATTTAAACCTATTTATATATTCCAGTTTAAAAACAGACATTAAATCTGTAAATTCTGTGTTTTCTGTCCGGTTTGTTTGTTTTATGGGATGAAAAACGAAGTTTTTGGGAGAAAAAAACTCTTTCATCTTCTTATGAGATTTGCTAAATCACGTTCTTTGAAAAGCAAATATAAACATTCTTCTTCACGCTCCAGACGGGAATTTGAAGACAGATGTTTCTATCGAAAGGCAGTGTCGATACTAACTGCGCAGCAGAGGCTCTCGAAATATCCCAAATTAGATGACAAGCAATATTCGTTGTTTTGTGTAAGATGACCATCCTGCTTATTGGAGGTTTGAAGTGGCTTGAAATATAAAAGTTCTGTATTATTCTATAGGAAGAGATTTCCCATTATCTTGGGAGTCGAATTCACATAAAAATACCAAACTTTATTAAATTCATTTAGACAGTTATTTTTTTTTTATCTCTCCTCCCCTCCCCTTGAAACGTTGCTTTGTATATTGTCAAATAATTTTTTTTTTCCAAGAGAAATTGTTGAATGATTTCAACCCAAAATTTAGTAAATGTAAAGTTTTATTAAAATCCTTCCAGCTAGAGCAGAGTTCTTATATGCATAGAGATAAGAGGGTAAAACAGCAACAACAACAACAACAATAATAATATGTGCTTATTAAATAAATAAAATCGCCACACGGCAAGTAGTCATTTGCAGACTTAATGAATATTAGATTCCAAATTGTCTTTGATTACATTTGCAGACCAAATCTAAAAAAAAAAAAAAACTCTAGAATCGCGACATGTGTATGCAGATGATCCTAATGAAGCAGTGCACATCTCTACCAGCATCATTGTGATAAACTAAGTTAGTAATGTACTTGACCGCAAGTTATATTTAGTTCTCGATGTAGTATCTCAAAGAAAAAAAAATAGTAGGAAGGAGTGTTAAAAATTCACTTCAGAAGAGAATAGGTAATAAAAAGTGAAAAAAAAATCAGCTTTACTAGAAGAACAACAGCGATTAATACAATTAAACTAATGATTTCGAATAAATAATTGGCTATGAAGATCAATGCAGTATTCTTAAGGTTACGAGCGAATAAACATGCTGAAAAAGTAAATAAATCAATGAAAACATAAACTATATATTTCAGATCTTTTCTAATAGGTTTAATATGTTCTGAGGAATTTTTTTCGGAATGATGATATAGTTCAACACTCCGAAATTATTAGCCTTGATGTTCTTAAAAAAACAAATAAAAAGATAAACAGAGAAAAATAATATCAGAGAAAAGTAACAAAAATTCATTATAGAAAACCAGTTGAACGGAAACCTGCGAAGAAATCCAGTAACCGTTGACATCTTAAGAGATGGTAAATACAAAGAAATCGGCAAAATTGAACACATTTAAATCACAGTGGAAGAACTGTGATGTTATGTGCCATTTCCCAAAATGCGAACATTATGCTAATGAGAAACACTCGCATTGGAAAACTGGATATTGTAACGTAGAAATTACAGTGAATGAAGGTGAATGTGATAGCTTTAATTCAGAAACGATCCAAAATACTTTAAACCTCCATTTCGCCCATTTTATTCATTTCATTAAGCTCATGTTATTTGAACCAAATAGTACAATTCCCAAGATGAAACTCTCCTGTTAGTTTTTTTAGGTGAACTTTGTTAATAAGCTCATTTTCCGCATAAATGGTTGGAATCAGTAATAGATTTATTATATTAATGCTTTATTTAATTTTTTTCTTTAATCTTCAGAACTGTTTTTTTTTCTTTTTTATTATTAAAAAAAATAAACGAAAATTAATTTATATCGCGATCCTAAACTTTAATGTGTGGTTATAATTGATAGTTAGCAAATGCTGCTCGTTTATCGTAAAGTTTGCTGGTTCGAATCCCGATGGTTATACGCATCTGCTCTAAACAAGCCTGCTTTTCTAAATTTAAAAAAATGTATTCTACCAGGAATAAGTGTAGGAATACCTTTCATAAATTTAAATATCAGAATCAGAAAAAAATGCGTCAAATTTATTATATTTTTTATTTTAGCAAAATTACTATTGTATCACGTAGATTATAAACGATCAAAAACGAGCAAATATCAAAACTTAAAACATTATATTTGGATGAATGGACCAGATTTGGAAATGAAAGCTATTTCAATATTGTTTTTATTCAGATAATGCAAAGGTTTTTAATATAGGATTAGTTTGTATACTCAGAAAATGTTCGTCAAGTCACATTCAGAATGTTATGAATGGAGGACACACAAAATACAGGAATTTGGAATAATTTTTGAAGAAGAAAAAACTTATTGTGGTTATAACCACAGATCTTGAGAATGCAGTAATTTGGACGTGAAAATTCAGTTGATAATTTACTCTGCCTTAATCATGCCATTCATTTAGTAGTTATCGACATGTTTTATAAAACATATAATAAATATATTTAAAAAATAATTTTCGTGAGTGAAAATGTATAGTTCCGAGAACTTCCAGGACTCGGAAAAAAATGTCTCCAGTCCCGGGAACAAAAAATAGTTGAAACTCAGAAATCCAAGTTGGAATCTCTCTTGGTATTAATATATTATTACAAATATTATATCGCCAGCATCCCCAAAGATAGGTTTTCTCTTTGTCTCAACTCATTATCTTCAACTATTTTCAGTACACAAGTCACAAATCCATTTGATCTTTGAATATTGTCTCACTTTTGGGGGTTGGTATCCCAAAGAAACCCTTAGCACATTTGAATCGGTGCAGGAAACTACTATTAGATACTGATTAATGATTTCTCTCTCTCTCTCTCTCTCTCTCTCTCACACACACACACACACACACACACACACACACACACACACACACACACACACACACACACACACACACACACACACACACACACACACCACGAGAGGTTTCTTTGGTTATTACTATTAAAATTAACAAACTTACATATAAAGATCAATAGTATATGACCTCTTAAAGAGATTTTTCTGTAATCACACATCGAGTAGTTAACCCAGAAAATAATTGCTGTCTGCAATAGTTACAACGAGGTTGAAGAAAAAATCAAAATCAATTTTAGATTCATCGTTCATTTCTTTTTCATATGATTCTAGTCTTTTGGCTCTTTGGATGGCTTTGTTTAGCACTGGTTGTGATATTCGCTTATTTTTTTCTTTGTTACTTTTCTAAGCTACTTTTTAGTTGGTATTTTTTCTGTTCTCTTCCACTTCTCTACGGATGCTCTTAGATGATGAAAAGTTTTCCAAAGATGAAATTTCACTATTGCAATTGATTTTGAAAATGCAGTATTAGTATAATCTTTTGTACTTGGAGTTATGTCATTTGCTGTATCTGTTCTCTTTCTTTGTTTATTTCTGATATACCAGAAACCAAATGGTATAGCATAGTATACTTCAACTGACAACACTTCCAAAACTAATGTTAGCTGCGTTGTCAGCTGGTTTCTCGTTCTTGAACGTATTGTATATGGAGATGGTTTTTGATATGACCCTATTTGTGGAAGTAGAAACAATGTGAAGCTATAGTGATGCAACAAGTTCTGGCTACGCCTTCCATTTCCGTGTTTATTATTTTTGGTCTGGATTCATTTGTGTTGTTGTTCAATGAGTCCAAACCAAAATAATAAAAAGACTGCATTATTTTTGTATAGCATGGTATTTTATTTTTGTAGGGACCAGGGTTTGTTCCAGTGGTGTGTTTTTCATTATAGAAATAACAATTAATTTCTCTCATAAAATCAGATGATTTTTTTTGTTTCCATTGCTAGAACGTGAGGCCTGGTAGAGGTACTTCGAGCAGAGTTATTTATAACTCTATTTGTCTCAGAAGGAGAAGCTAGTGGTATTTGTCTATTGCTGTAGATAGGATATGGCTATCGTCATTTTCATAGTTTTCAGAATTTTGCGAACTTTGAACAACTCCTGCTGAACCAGGACGGGTTGCTGTTTGTGGTGATAAGCAGGGCCGCCGAGAGGGGGGTGACATCTGAGACTTTTGTCACGGGCCCGGCATCGAAATGGGCCCGACTGTCGGGCCCCGACGTGTCACATAACTGTGTTTATAATGCATGGTTTAATTCTCGTAATAATACAACAATGATCAAGAATAATGGCATATCGAGGATGATACTGTGTTTTGTTTTAGACAGACGGCTACGCTCTTAAAGATTTAAGTGATTAAAGATTTCGCTAACCATAAAGTGAGGAAGTGGATGAGGCAATAAAAATTAAAAAATTCTCTTTATTGTAAGATTTATGTAAGATGTAAGATTTATGCTCGCTAAATCTTACAACTAACATAGCTACCAGAAAGTTTGGGTGTAGCTTCCATCAAAATCAGGGAAAAGATAAAACTTTTAACCTGCATCTTATACAAAAGTTAACCTGTTACAATAATTTTTTGTTTGTTTGTTTGTTCCGCAATTTTTCGAATTTATTCACCTATAAGATCATTGACTCACATCGAGATCAAATATCGTTGATTAGGTTTCTGTGATGTGAGGACATACTAACAATATGTTTGCCAGTATTCTTCCACATGAAAAAAAAAAAAACATTTTTTCCCCCATTGATTTCATAATTTATTGACTACATAACTAGTTTCGGGAAAATTCGTATGTTTCACATCATCAGGAGAAAGACGCGAATAAACTAAAGATAGGTTCTAACAGGTAACGTGCATAATGAAAATATTTGAACAGGAATAACAATGAAAGCGCACATTTGCTATGATAGTGTTTCATGCTTCGTGGTCTGCTGCATACTACTGATAAACACGTACATGTCGTGAATTAAACAAGACCAGACTCGATGAAAAACACAGTCCTTATATTTTTGTTGCATTGTTGACGATCATTTCAGCTAACTCCTTGAACCCTCTTGAGAAAAATCTCAAATCTATGTGGAGCCCTTCGGTTTATTGCCATAATACCTGATATTTGGTTCCGGTTGTGTGCAAGCAGTCCTCATTTGTGCTTTCTTTCGTTTTCTACGTCCTCGGTATGTTTAGATTGGCGTACCTCTCTCGACCTTCCCGTTTTTCTTATACAGCACACACGCACACACCACAGCTACAGTTGATCATGTAGACATCATTTTTTTTTTTTGAGAAGCGGATGGGAAGATTTTGTGAATTCAGGAGATTAGAGATCTCCTTGAAGGAGGTAGAAAGCAACCTTTATATTTTGTTGATGTAGTATCCTTGATATCTTATCTGTGACAGACTGTATATAGGGGAGACTCACTAGGCAAGGCAGGTGACTTGGTTGATGAGGGTAGCTAAAGAGAGGTATGAACAGCAGTTAGCTAATGAAGCCAAAAAGAATCCTAAGGAGTTCTTTCGATATGTACCCAGCAAAAGAAAGAACGATTAGAGAAAATGGTATAAAGACAGTTGTTACAGAAGATGTGGTGGAGATAATTAACGAGCAATTCATAAAGGTCTTTCAATCTTGTGAATGTGACTTCATAGAGAGACTGAGAGCAGGTGATGATGGGGGAGGATTTTTCATGTTCATTACTGTTTTCAAGGCTGACGTACAATGTCCTGTTAAGACCATACTTTGATAGGATGATGCCGAGATAGTCAAGTGATTTCTGTTATCTATATTAGTGGAGATTTTGTAAACATTATCATGTAGGGAACGAAATGCCTATTTTAAGGGCCAGGTGGTGATGGCATGTGGCGCGGCAAATATCGTCCAGTGTTTGCTGACTTCTTGTAAATGAGAATAAATTATTCCTGTATCCTATCTGTTTTTTTCAAGTGGAAGAATACCGACCAACACATTTCTAGGATTTCGTCACAAAAAAAAAAAAAACGTTTTTTCAAATCTTGGAACCTTAAGAGTTCACCTTTGCAGTGGTCAGGAAGTAATAAACAGTGAAATATTTATTTAAGATTAGAGAAATAATTACGATAATCAGGATAATCAAGAAATCCAACTGAACAATTTATATTTATAATTTGTGAGTTCAACAAATCTTCATCATCGGTCTGTAGAGTAAGATAGGCTGAGAGTCAGCAGATAGTAGGAGAGGAAATAAAAATTAAAAATTAAAAGAATATTAAAAAATTAAAAATTAAAGAGGCCTCAGTTGACCTGTTTTAGCTGTTTACCCCCCAGGGGCGTTTCTAAAACGGTCGTTGATTTTTCACTTTACAAAAAGGAAAAATCCTAAAAAGGAAACATGTAACAAAACAAACAAAAAAAGTACAGAGAAAAGCAAAAATTGAAAGGTAAACTTAGAGGTGGAGGAAGGATCTGGCCCGAGCGATGCAACTCACAAGGAACTGCACCGCCTCGCTGTAAGCCTTCGCCGCTCGGGTTCTGAGGTCCTCCCCCACCTGTGGGAGCTAAAAACCAGTGAAGCTGAGTACAGAAATCCACAAGGTGGTTACTGTTCCTTTCTTTTGTTGTGGGCTGTTATGATTCTTTTGGCCACCTCACTTCCCTTGGCCATGTCTAGTTTGCAGAGAGCAATGTAGAACGCCGAAGCTGCCTCCTCGTCTATATCCAGGGATACCTCTACTTGCTCAGGGGTGATTTTGCTGATGTCATCAACGAAGAGGTCACCCCATTTTGCACTGACGATGTCGGGTCCATATTTCCCTGTGAGGAGGAGTTCAGGTTCTCCTACTTTATCTATTGCCTCTTTAAACTTTTCTGCCACCCCGGGCATACCTCTAAGGAGATGTTTCAGAGTCTCCCCTGCTTTTGCATGAGGGACTTCTGGGTGTTCGGTTTCAGATACTTTTGCTGTTTTGAGATTTGTCAGCTCTTCTTCCTGCGGACTTAATGGCCGTTTGGAAGTTTTGGTGTTCGTCTCCATCTCTACTACAGCTTCTTCTACTGTATCTGAATTGGCGATGTCTATATTGGCAGTGGTAGCTTCGCTTTCGTCCGTGGGAGTTACCATGATGGTTTCTGCATTGTCAATCTCTTCTGTTGGGATCGTATGGCTGGTCTCTGCAATTCTGGTAGGTTTCCCTCCCTTACGGGACCTTTTCGTTGTCTTAGACATGGCGGCATGATCAGGAGTGGCCTCAAGAGGCGGAAACTCTTCCTGTGTTGTGACCTTTTCATTACTTGGTTTTGTTGCTGATGTGACTGCACCACCCATCCTCTCTGCGAGGGTTCTGGCTGGGCAGGTGTCGACTTTGTGGTCAGTGACCCCACATTTCAAACAAGCTGCCTCACATTTTTCTTGGTTGTGGCCAATTTTTAGGCAGTTCTTGCATTTTATGCGAGGGCAGTCTGCCCCAAGATGATTGAAGGCACTACATCTAAATCTAAAGCACTGCTTTTTGACGCCTGGGTAATTTACCATTACCCGGGCAGATCCTATGAGGACAAAGTTAGGAACTTCGGTCCTCATTTCAAGAGAGATAGTTACCTCCCCTGACTTCCACTCAGGATTGTCTGCGTCATTGTGAACCTGGATTTCCCGTACAACTCCCCACTTAGAGAATACGCTGTGAATTATATCGTTGTTCTCTGCATATTCTAGGGGAAATCGCGGTATCTTAAGGGTTCACAGGATGCTCCCAACCATGAAGGGAGATACTTTTACTTTACCACAGTCAAACCCTTTGAGAAGCTTTTCTCTGGTCTCCATATTTTTGGTCACTACCTGGTATCTTCCTCCCCCATAATAAGGGGTAAATCCAAAAATGTTCTCTGCGCCGACGCAGTCTATGATAGCTTTCGCCATCGCCCTTGCCGGTATTGTGGCGTCAACCTCAATTCCGAGGTTACGCACACGCGGCAGAATGGAGGGCATGATCAGATGGGGGAGCCTAACTATTCCCACCACCGAGTGTTTGATATTTCCCCAGTCTGGGGTTTAGGAAGTTCTGCAAATTTGCCGTTGAATATCGTGAAACCCGATGGGACTCGTACCGATATTAACGGTTAAGAACAGAAACTATACTTGTTACCCTTGAAGTCCTAAAAAGAACTTATATATATATATATATATGTATATATATATATATATATATATATATATATATATACTTGTTACCCTTGAAGTCCTAAAAAGAACTTATATATATATATATATATGTATATATATATATATATATATATATATAGTATATATATATATATATAGTATATATATATGTATATATATATATATATATATATAGTATATATATATATATATATATATATATATATATATATATATATATATATATATATATATATATATATATATATATATGTATATATATATATATATATATATATATAGTATGTATATATATATAGTATGTATATATATATATATATATATATAGTATGTATATATATATATATATATATATATATATATATATATATATATATATATATATATAGTATGTATATGTTAAAGATACCAAGCAAATTTAAACCTGGTTTTACTGCATTTCCCAAGTAAGCAAACAGACTAAAAGTCAAGTTTGCGCCTGCAATTGATGCAAGTCTAACTGATCCCACAGGTAGTGCAGGAACCTTTGCCACGAGTTGCCCTGTTCCTGCACTACCTGTGGGATCAGTTAGACTTGCATCAATTGCAGGCGCAAACTTGACTTTTAGTCTGTTTGCTTACTTGGGAAATGCAGTAAAACCAGGTTTAAATTTGCTTGGTATCTTTAACATATATTTATACCCAAGGTAAAAATACTTTCTACATAGTATGTATATATATATATATATATATATATATATATATACATACATACATATATACATACATACATACATAAGAACAGAAACTATACTTGTTACCCTTGAAGTCCTAAAAAGAACTTATATATATATATATATATGTATATATATATATATATATATATATATAGTATATATATATATATATAGTATATATATATGTATATATATATATATATATATATAGTATATATATATATATATATATATATATATATATATATATATATATATGTATATATATATATATATATATATATATATATAGTATGTATATATATATAGTATGTATATATATATATATATATATAGTATGTATATATATATATATATAGTATGTATATATATATATATATATATATATATATATATATATATATATATATATATATATATATATATATATATATATATATATATATATATATATATATATATATATATATATATATATATATATATATATATATATATATATATATATATATAGTATGTATATATATATATATATATATATATATATATATACATACATACATATATACATACATAAGAACAGAAACTATACTTGTTACCCTTGAAGTCCTAAAAAGAACTTATATATATATATATGTGTATATATATATATATATGTGTGTATATATATATACATATATATATATATATATACATATATATATATATATATATATATATATATATATATATATATATATATATATATACTATATATATACTATATATACTATATATATATACTATATATATATATATATACATATATACTATACTACTCACTTGATCTAAGCCAAAAGGCCGAGAAGAGCATAGGAATAAATAAAATTTTTCAATTCATCCACTATTATATATACATATATACTATACTACTCACTTGATCTAAGCCAAAAGGCCGAGAAGAGCATAGGAATAAATAAAATTTTTCAATTCATCCACTATTAAAGCTTTGTTCGAAATATTTTTAAATATAATAAAGTGATTTTTAATTTTGATTGGTGTATTATAAATAAATGTATTTTTTTATAAATTTTTAAATAATAAATTTAAAATAAATAAAAATTAATAATTTTATTATATAGTATAAATTTTTATTAAATTTATTTAATATTATATTTATTATGGTATTATTACATATAAAATCTGAAAATTTCACTATTTTTTGAAAGTATATATAATGAAATATGGGATGTAATGATGATGTCTTAATGATTGTTTAACTGGACAGTACAAAGAAATAAATGAACACCAAAATTTTAAAGCACTAGGCAGTGCTCTTTTATTGGTGCAAAAAGACAGATGCACAAGAATTTCTAAGTGTACAAAATACTGCTCACAACACTGGAAACCCAGTGTATTATATCTAACTATAAACATCCACACAAAATTTCATGGAAATTTTTTTTATTAAACTCTTGTCATCATTAAGATAAATATATTCCGTATGAGTGATGGTCGCGCAATTCGAATTCTTTCATCAAAGTTACTCTTCGATGAAATTTTATAATTTTTGTTCAAACAAAAATCACTTTAGTGGGTGTTTTGTTAATAAATATTTTTTCCAATAGTCTTATTAAACGCTGCCATTAGAAATATATATATATATATATATTGAAAGTATTGATTTTTATTTTGACTTATTTTAGCGATTGTTGCTAGGATTCTATCCCTAGATGACGCTAGCAAGTGCGCCTATCTATCCAGCACATAAATTAAAAAGTGTTGAAATCTCATCGATTTCATTTTTTATTCTAATTTATTATTATTATTATTATTATTATTATTATTATTATTATTATTATTATTATTATTATTATGACTAAAGTTTAGTTTAATTATTTTTATCTATTTTCTCTTTTTTAATTTTGTCATACATAATATACCTTCATTAACACCATTTCGTTCTTCTTATAAGTAAATTGTTCAAGGTAACGGATGGCAATTCTGTAGCCAATGAAGTTTTAACCGAGGCTCGGCTATTGCCGTTACCCAGCTATGACTAGAGCTTTTAGCTCAATAACACCCCATCCACACAGATTTTCTTCAATCAGATGAAGGGATAAAGAGTCAAGGACTCGGTCCATCACCCCCCCCCCCCCAAAAAAAAAGAAAAAAGTCATCAGGTTACTCCCCGTGTGTTGGCCGGGATAAGAATAGCTCTACTGCAGCCCATGCATGTCGTACGAAAACTGGTACCCAGGGAGGGTAATGAAATGCAGTGAAGTTCTAACTGAGGCTCGGCTATTGCTTTTACCCTCCTGTTATGATCAGAGCCTATAGCTCAATAACACCGTATCAATACCATTGTCCTCTACAGATAACGGAATATGAAAAGCATTCTTGCTTCGCCCATCTAGCAAAAAAAACAAAAACAAAAAAAAACAGGTTACTTATTAATTTCTATTTTAAATCCTTAAATAATTCAGATAATTTATAATAATTTATGATATATATGCCTTGAATAGTTGAGAGTTTATGTGTCTTAAATAGTTGATATCATCAACAGTGTACTCGAGTAGCGAGCAAGGACAAACCCGATTTATGATGAACAAGGAATATGACTGTGTCATACGACTATAACTATAAGAACTGTACCAGTTCTCAATATGCTGTTCATTTATCCTAAACAAAAAAAAATGAACTAGTTAGTAAGTAATGATAGCTAAATAAATCTCTGATTAAAAAAATTAAATTTAAAAATTTTAATCTTGACTCAAAACCTAGATTCTCTCTGAATTGAATACATGCATACTGATCTGAATCAGTCAAAACAATTGTAATATTTTTATCATTATTAGTAACGTTCTTGAGACTGTAAAAAGCGCAAAACTGGAATGTGTTTCGTTTGTGTTCAAGGATAATGTACTTAATTATTCGTTTGAGAAAATAGTCTTTTTTAAATTTTGTTTTAAATTAGCAGTGCTTTGAAATTAATTTTTAACAGACAGATTTGTTTGTTTTTTAAAATATATAAAGCGATTCTCCGAAAAAAAAAGTAGTTACACATAAAAAGAAATCAATTTCAAGCATATTGAAAATTGAAAATTAAAATTTCCTTATAGAAAATCTATACAGTTAAGTTGATATCTGAAAAAAGGTGTATTTAAAAATACGTTCTATTAGTGAAATTTAAAAACTTCTTAAAATGTTTAAAACTTTGATTTCTATTATTTATTTGAAAAAAAATATATATAGTTAACAATTCATCTAAAATATCCATTATAACAGCTACAGGGTATTTTTATAACCTTATTTTGAATTAATTTTAGAATGCAGAACTCTCTCTGTCTCCTACTTTTTTTACATAAATTACTTGATGAGAATCACAAAGTAATGTGAGCGGAAATGTTTGAAATAATAAAGGTGCTTTATTTATTTGCCGCTCCATCAAAGCTCATTATTAATATTTCCTACTCCATATTGATATGTGTTATACGGTATATAAAACATTTCACCCTCGCTACATATTTTTAATGATTAGACAGAAACAGATGCTTAAAAACTGTATTATATATATATATATATATATATATATATATATATATATATATATATATATATATATATATATATATATGACGGTCGTGTTTTTTTTTTTTTTTTAAATTTACAAACAAAAATATATTTAGGAATAACACTAATCAACCATATATAATTATGATTACAAAAGCCATAAATAAAAACCATATGAAAGAAAAAGCTGACAGTCTTGTCTTTTTTTTTTTGTAATCAACTTATATTTTACCCACCTTGGAACCTCGCTTACTGATTTTTACTTTATTTTAAAACTACCTGTTTTATATTAGAGATCCAAGTTACATAACAAAAATATTTGGTCTAGACAACGTTTCTAGTCCATGAGGCTACCCTACTTTGAATATAAATTACAACCTCTCATGAGTTTATAAAATGCTTCGTATTTTTTCGTTTTCTGTTCTGAAATGAAAAAAAAAAAAAAGTGTCACCCCCCCCTTTTATTATCATTTTTTGTTGTAAGTAAACCTAAATCAGTTTTGTATATAAAAGTCATTTCATATAAGATTAATTTGAGTTGAATCTTAGAGAAATAAATAAATACTTTATTTTATGGAAAATAATAAAATAAAATTCCAAATATTTAGGGTGTTTGTTTTTTGCAAATAGGTACTTCCGGATGATTTCTTATTTCCCATATTAATATACGAAGTTTTTTCAATTCGGTTCAGAAACATTCGCGTTCTGTTAATATCAACTTTTAACAGCACTCATTCGCTATGCGAGAATCTCTTTTTTTTTCTTCTTTTTTATTTTTTTAGAATTTTTCTTTATTACTTATTCCTGGCTACTTATATATAAATGACGTAACACAATATAATTGCAGCTTTGTAAAGTAATATTTCATAATTAAAGCAAATATGTAAAAAATAAGACATATTTGTAAATGAAGAGGCGAGCATAAAATAGATTAGGATTCCATGCGGATTTGCCTAAGACAATAATGCACACATTCATTGTTATCGTTAATAAAAATAAACAGAGTTCTAAAGTTAGGTGACCTTTTAATATTATTAACTAGTCAAAGAAATGGGGAAAAATCTAAATATGACTCACGTTCTCAAATGAAATCTTATTATTAATAAGAAATAAAAGACAGCATTCGAACAAAATTTTAAAAAAGATTTAAATAAATAATGATGTCAAATGTTATCTTTTATTTCTTATAAATATGATTTAATGTAGCTTCAAAATAGTACGTCATTTATGTATTTATTTAAAATTTCAATAATTTATCAAAGAAATATTTTATATTCTAATTGTTGTCATATAATTATTTACTAAATAAGAAAATTAGGAATATTGACGAACATGAAATAAAAGACTAGATCACAATAGTCAAATAACATAACAACCTAATGAACTTTCATCTGTAAAATCGAAAAATACCAAAGCATTTTCCAAACTACTTGAATACTATCTACACTTCTCAGAATTCAATTTATACAACTTTATGTTTATTTCTTTAAGGTGTATGAAATTTCTGAAATTTTAAAATGCCTTGTGTTATGCTTTCCCTTATTATTTTATATATTACTTGACTATTTTCTCAATTATATAAAAATTACAATCATTATCGAAGTTTTTATCTACCTTTACGAAGAGATTATTTTACTATTTCAAAATGTATCTAGAAATCCATATAACTCTGAAATGTTTTTTAAAACAACAACAACAAAATCTCATAATCCGATAGATGGCAGCGGTTGTTCACGATGCACATAATGTCTATATAATCAAATAGCGAGAAATCGTCAAGCTACACAAGAAAAAACACTTGCAAGAGCTATATGCAAACGAATCAATATTATAAAATGATTATGACATAACACTATTTTCATATAAAATGAAGGCGTTTGTGGAATGAACACTTTGAATCCAGGACTTGTTTTAGTTAGCTTTGTAATTTAAAAACAGTTCTAGTAGAAGTGGAAAGATAAAAATGATTATGACCTTCTTCCATTTTAGTTTGAAGACAATACATCTTGCATTCGGCTCTACTAAACTCAGTATTTCCGATATGTGGTATCTCTCAAATGGCAAGATCATCAGAGTTTCTTGATGATTGAGTCCTTCCAGTTAAGGCATACATCTGAAATGCCGATGATGACCAAACTCAATGTTATCTACCAGGAAAGTGAAAACTGATAAATGTATCGTATATGAAATTGTGACTATAAAAAAGGCTATGTTTCCCTTTTTTTTAAAGTATCAATTGTTTTCTCACTTCCAAACACAGTTCTGTGATGTTAAGGCGTACCGACGTCTGTATTTCGTTTCTGTGTTGTTAATGGTTCGTATTAAAGGCGAACAAGGCATCAGGAAGCTGAATGTTTTATCCCTTCCGAATAGGATGGCACGTTGGAACTGTGCTGGACCATCTTCCACCATCTAAGCACTGTAACACTTTTCTTCCTTGTAATTTATATCCATCCTTACAACGAAACTCGATGGTTTCGTGGATGTTGTAGTAGAACTTTACAAGAGACATTGTGGAACCTCTTGTGGATCCTGGATAAGAGCAAGTAGGAACCGCTGAAAAAAAAAAGAATCAGTCAGCAAATAATATATACAATGCAAAAAATATTACAAAATTTATGTCATAATGATGAATTTTCGCAGCTATTACAAGTAATACATTAATGGCAGAAGTAAACTTCATTTGTGTACAAAATCCAAATGAATTATTCATTTGAACAGTTCATAAGAACTTCATGAAGGCCAAGAAAAAAGCTCAATTACACATCTTTTGTTGTAGACGTGCCAATTTTAATAAATCTAATCGAATAGAATCTTGTAGCCTTCCCTTTTGAGAGTATTGCGGCTGATGAACAGTCCTCTTCCATTCCTCTCTATCTTCTGCTTCTGTAAGACTGGCCCGTCCAGTCTTTGATGTTGTCTTTCCATTGCAGTAGGTGTCTTCCTCTCCTTTCCTTGCAATACTATTCTGGGGAGCTCTCCAGAAGAATCCTTCATCAAATGTCCTGCAAACGATATTTTTCTTCTTCGGATACTAGCCATATAGTCTCTTTTCACCTTGAATCTTTTAAGAACATCTTCATTGCTCACTCTTCAATCCCGTTTATTAAGCACCACATTTCAAACTCATTCAGTCGGTCATTCACCTCCTTATTGATCGTCCAGGACTTACATCCATACGTCCCCACGCTCCAGATCATTGTCTTCAGGATTCTTATTTTTAACTGTTTGTTCAGATTTCTGTTTCCTAATATATGGTATATTCTGAACAGCAGTCTGATAATTTTTCCAACTATTCCTATTTTATGCATAATATCAAATAAAACAGAGTGATTAACATTATTGAAAGCTTTTTCGTAATCCACAAAGCATAGATATAAATTTTCATTGCACTCGATCGTTCTTTCCTCCAATATCCGTAGCGTGACTTCCCTGTTTCTCCCGAAACCAAATTATGCTTAGTTTAACTCTCTTTAATTTAATTTTAATAAATACATAATATATACACTTTCAAACTTACTGTATTTTGATTTTAGGATTAAACATCGATACTAAATAAATAAAAATTAAATTAAATTAAAAATTAAAAGAAAAAATATTTTTCTTTTAATAAACTTTCAGATTCAAATAAAAATAATGCAAATAAAGTGTAATTAATTTGTGTTTCATTTGTCACGTATAATTACAATCAGAAATTACATTAATCGATTTTTAAAGATGCTATTACAGAATCTTAAACAAATAATTAAATGGTATCAACATGACTATACAGTGAGATATAAAATTATATTGTATTGTCATCCTAGTTGACTGAATATTCAACGCACCATCTAAGGCTGCGGGTTGGAATCCCGTCAAAATCATGAATGTTATTGTCTTTTAGGTGGAAGACGAATTCCATAGTGCTGTGTGAAACCACCAACCCACTTAATGGTGGCCTGAAGTGGCTTCAAAATAAATAAAATCTTATATAAAGATATGTTCAATAGTGATGAGAGCGGTGATTACAGTGACATGGATACTGTAATAAAGTTTTTCGTTTAAATCACAATTCATTGTTGAATCTTAGATAACACACTATCAATTTTAAGAAATACCGTTACAAAGGCATTTCTTAGAACTTTTTATGGGATATTTTGTATGTGATTAAGATATAAGGTTAGGATATAAGCCTTCTTTGACAATTCTTGGGCAAGTGAAGGGATCAAATACTAGCCAATAAAGTCTTTGCATAATGACGAGTATTACAAATATGTAACCTCTCATCCTTTCAAATGCTAAGAAGTAGAGAATTAATCCCCTTAATACAAAAGGGAGGGGCATAGCAATATTTATAAATATGTACAAGCATGAGTCAATATAGCTCATGCATGTCGTATGAGGCGACTAAAATTGGAATCCTAATGGGAGGGTAATGGATGGCAATGCTGTAGCCAATGAAGTTCTAACTGAAGCTCGGCTATTGCTGTTATCCTCCTGCCATGATCAGAGCTTTATATAGCTCAATAACACCCTATCCTTCACTGTCCTCTTCAGATAACGGGGAATATGAAAAGCATTCTTACTTCGTTCGTCTAGCCAGTCCTTTTAAGGACTATTGACTTAATAAAACGCGACCTTTGGTTCAGAAATTGAGGGTAACGGATGGCAATGCTGTAGCCAATGAAGTTTTAACTGAGATTCCGCTATTGCCGTTACCTAGCCATGACTAGAGCTTTTAGCTCAATAATCCACACAGATTTTCTTCAATCAGATGAAGGGATGAAGAGTCAAAGACTCAGTCCATCTTCCCCAAAAAATTGACTTAATTAATATATTAATAAATTACCTTTAAATTAAATATGGAACGCACTTTTTTTCAAATGAATAGTTTATAATTAGTATTAAAAAAAGTAGAATTGCCTTCTTGTGGATATGGATATTTCCTTAGATACACATCAATACATAAAGAACTTTAAACATCTCATTCTACAGGTTTAAGACCTACTATAAATCAATAAGATACCTTGGCAAGTTGGTATGGGTGAAGACCAGCCACCAGAAGGCAGACACGTTGCTTGTTCGCTACCAATAAGTCTTCGATTGTGATCACAGGAGAACACAACTTTGACTTTCATTTTTGTATTTGTCGTGCTTATACGAAGGCCTGGAATTTTGGGAATTGGTGAACAGTCGACAGCTATCAAAGATAATAAATGATACATTCTAAGCTCTCAGAGGTATAACAGAATAATATCAATGATTAAACAGCATTCGTGTTTGTCCTTTGATAATGGAAACGTTCGACATAAAAAGGACAATATGAACCCATTAGAAAAATGTGATAGGAGATATTACCTGCTACTGCGATATCCACTGAATGTTTGTGATTCATTGGAGTCACACAAGTATATCTTCCGGAATCTTCACTACTAGCGTCGTAGATGGAGAGTCTGTATTCCAACTGAGAATCCCTACCCGGTTCATTCGTCCAACCTACAACAAGACACATTCCATGAAATATCTATGAATATAGAGTGTATCTTCTTTATACAATACTAGCAACTAAATAACCTCACCACATACACACAGGTTGATATTGATAAATACAGAAAATCACTATTATAGTTAGTAGGGGTGACTAGGATGAAGGAATTCTTGAATCCCACCTTTATGCACCATTCGTGAATGGGGAGCATCTCGAAGAAACTTAATGCTTTTTGGTGGTACCTCGCATATTTTAACCATTACTATCAGAGTGTTTGCAAACATATTTCAGCGAACTTAAAACAATACAATAATACCTTAAATCCAGTAATTTGCTTGATTGTTTTACTCAGTGTATCTACATTTTCAAGTATCACAGATATTAAGAAATATTCTGAATAATAAATGGGATTGTTTACATATATATAGTTTAAAGCAAAAGTTGAATCAATCTCTCTCTCTCTCTTAATCGCTGAACATCCAATGAATAGGATATGAAAGTCGTTTTTCAGAAACACAGATCTCTTTAGAAACAATTTTAGATAAGTTAAAACCTCTTCACAAATTAATAGTGACAGAGATTAACCCGTATTGATTGCAAGGGGATCACTATATACGAGGATGGTCTGACAAGTTCACGGTCTAAACCTTAGATGGCAACACTATTGGCAAGAATTTTTTTCCAAGTTGGTACATCTGTCATAAGCATCCATGTGAAATTGCAAGTCATTTCAACAAATAGTTTGTTTTATACAGCTGTCAGAAGCAAAAGTGTTGTCTCTATCCCTTGAAATGGATAAAATTGAGTATCGTGAGGTTATAAAATTCTTTGTAAAAGAAGGTATAACGCCAAAATTCATTCAAAGTTCATAAAAGTTTATGGGCACTCTTCTCCTTCGTTTTCGACAATTAAGAAATGCGCTGCCGAGTTTAAACGTGGCCGTATCAGCCTTCAAGATGATCCACGTGAAGGACGTCCAAAAAGTATAACAACATCAGAAATCATTGATCAAGTGCACGATATGGTACTGGATGACGGACGAGTCAAAGTTCGTGAAATTGGTGAGGCTATAGGCATTTCGAAAGAACGTCTAAGACATATTTTGCATGAATAATTGCATATGAAAAGGTTTTGCGCAAAATGGTACCGCGCTTGATCACAACAGATCAAAAATGCACTCGCATGAAAATCTCTGAACAGTGCTTGGAGCTTTTTAACAAGAATAAAACTGATTTTGTGCGTTGATTTATTACTGTGGATGAGACGTGGATTCACCATTACACACCAGAATCCAAATAGCAGTCAAAACAATGGACAGGAGCCGGTTGTTCAGCGCCAAAGAAGACAAAGTCGGTTCCACCATCAGGAAAGGTCATGGCATCGGTGTTTTGGGATGCTAAAGGCATTTTGTTTATTAATTATCTTGAAAAGGGTAAAACGATAACTGGAGAATATTATTCTGATCTTTTAACCAGACTAGACCAAACAAATTCGTGAGAAAAGACCCATTTGCAGAAGAAAAAAATCATCTTTCATCACGACAATGCACCTGCCCACAAAGGTATTTTGGCAATGGGAAAATTGAGGGATCCGTACTATGAATTGCTGTAACATCCACCCTATTCCCCATATTTGGCTCGTTCTGACTTGTATCTTTTTCCACAACTAAAATTCTTCCTTTCTGGTCAAAATAAAAATAATTTTGAAATTATAAATTCGTTTTTTCATTGTTAGGCCGAGAACCTTTTAGACCACCATCGTATAAGATCAGATGGTGGATATTTTCTGCAATCTTCCTAATGATCGAGAACGTCCATAGTATTATGACTTCTACCCAAAGGAAGTTCCTAGCATCATGTGTCCTGTGGCAATGCACCAGGGGGGTTATACAAAGCATTTAAACAGGAAATTTTGGTACTCTTTGAAAGGCAAGCCACATGCATATTATTGTTATTAGATCTCCGTGGAGTCAATAACTCATCGCAGGAGATCCTCCATCACACACACACACAGCTCATCATACCGTGACTTAAATGCCTTCACTGTCTCCATGTTAACCACTTCCAGGCAATATATTTATTTTGCCTGGAAATGGTGAGCCTTCCAATTCCAATTACCCACAACTCTCCACACAAAAAACGTATCCATCACTCCCTTCTCATAGCTTCTAAGCATGGTCTCTTTCTTCCCTTGTCTCCACCAATTCTATGAAAAATCTGATTCCATTAATCCATTAATAACTAACCTTTATGTCTGTAATTGTTTATTTTGTTTATGTATGTTTCTCTCAACTTCTTGTCTCGATCATCTCCCACACCTCATCCTTCTATCCACTAGAGTCTACAAGACTTCGATCCACTAAAGTTTGCATTCCTTTAATCTGTTTTCATACTCTACATTCCAGAGACCAGAAACCACCTTAGTCAATCGTCTCTGAACTCTTTCTAACATCTCTTCATCTGTCTGAAAACCTAGTATCCAACTCTGCATATAGTACTTTATATGTGTTCTGATCACAGCTTTATACAGTGGAATGATAATATCCTTACTCCTACGTGCAAGTGTTCTCCACATCACTGACATAATAATGTGCTGAGCTGTCCTCATAATATGAGCAAAAAGTCCCCGAAATTTCAGGTACGTATCTACCAAAACCCCAATATCCATCATCTACTTCAACGACTCTAAGATATCCATACAAATTGTATACTTTTCAATCCACCTGTGCTTCCAGACCTTTAAAACCTTTTACTTTGCTACGTTGAAATGGTAGCCACAGTTATTTGCCCATTCAGAAAGTCTATTCAAATCTCCCTCTAAGGCTACAACATCCATTATTCCCCTCATAGTTCTTCCCAACTATGCATGATCTGCAAACAACTGTATATCACCATTCAAGCCAATCCGAATATTATTTACATACCAATCAACACAGCTGCGAACTACTGTATATTATTATTATTATTATTATTATTATTAAGAGAGACCTCCAGGGAGTCAGAGACTCATCGTAGGAGGCCGCATACTGCACGCACCAACTATTATACTTATTCTTGAATTCATTCACACTGCTTGTACACACCAAATCCAATGCCAATTCATTCCAATTAAGCACTACCCGATGAGAGAAAAATCTATCCCTCGCCTCCTTCTTAGCGGCATTCATTCTCAGCTTCCAAGGATGCCTTCTCGTCCTTTCCCCACCCTCCATAAATAGAAAAATTCCATCAATTGAAATCCTGTATGACCGTTTCAGAAGTTTGTAAGTCTTCTCAATCATATCACCCCTCTTTCTCCTGTTTGCTAGTGTCTGCAGTCTACAAATACTCAATCTGTTTTCATAATCAGTATTCCACAATCCGGATATCATTTTAACACTCTCTCCTTTGTACTCTGTCCAATATATCAGAATCATAACCGGAAACCAGGAGACCAGACCTGCGCACCATAGTCTAAGTAAGGTCTTATCAAAGCCTTGTAAAGAGGCAAAATGACATCCTTATCTTTATATGTGAATGTTGTATTTTGAGTTGTATTTGCAATCTTTACTACATGGCTCCTATCTTCAACTTGCTATCTAATAACACTCAAGGATCCCTAGCCTGATCAGTTTCTTCTAACATAATCCCCCAGTATAATACGACATTGGATAGCTAATAACGCCAATGTGCATTAGTTTACATTTACTGACATTGAATTGACATCCATTTTCCCATGCCCACAATTCCAACCTATTCAAATCATTCTGCAAAGACTGCATATCAGCAGCATTCCTGATTACCCTACCCATCTTTGTATCATCAGCAAATAGCTGTATGTAGCTTGTCAGATCCTTCCCAATATGATTAATGTAGAGATTGAATAACAGTGGACCAAGAACGATCCTTGTGGTACACCACTTACCTTAAATCTTGCAGAATAACATCCTCGGAATACCACTTTTTGTTATCTGTCAGTCAACCATCTGTTTATCCACTGTAATAAATTATCCAATTTATGCAACAGTCTAAAATGCTGTGGTGTATCCATTCCCATTGTCTAGTTCAGTGGTTCTTAACCAGTGTACCTACCTCGAAACACTTCTGTTCCGCGAACTGTTTACGAGTGTTCTTCTGTTGAAAGATGTCACATGACATCTTTCAAAAACATTAGCGGCAATATTAAAACTTGTACTAGACCAGTTGTAAAGATGGTAACTTATATCAGGTCAAAACAATTTGCACATCTATGGAAGCGAAGTACGAATCTTTGTTTTTGCACTGAAATAAAATGGTTATCCAGGGGTAAAGTGCTATTCCGAATTTTAGAACTCAAGAATGAATTATTAGCCTTTTTTCAAAACGAAACTATACAAATGCTTTTGTAAAATGTCTTGAAAATGATATTTGGTGTAATAAAATGGCATATTTAGCCGATATTTTTGATTACTGTATTTGCCGGCGTATAAGACGCACTTTTTTACCTTTGAAAATAGGTCTGAAAAACAGGGTGCGTCTTATACGCCGGTACTCAGTTTTTTTTTTATTTTTATTATGACTTTCATTTCTGGAAATTTTCTCTGTTCCGAGTTACGCTATTTCTTTCTTGCTTTTGTGAGAGCATTCCAGTTACGTAGAGTTCAGTGGATGAGCATGCACTGTCATCGAAGATCACAACTGAGTTCCTGTTCGTTTAAACTTTCCAATTGTTATCGCGGTTGTTGTGAATGGTGATAAATTTCTGCCGTTCAATTTTCTTTAAATTTCTTTAAAGAGAAACTGTAACAAAAACTGACATTTTTGTTACAGTTTTCAACATCATATTTCTGTGAGCTCGGTTTCTCAATATTAACCAATATAAAAACTAAAAAGCGTGAAAGACTTATTAATATAGACAAAGAGATGAGGGTAGCCACATCACATATTAGACCTGATATTGTTGCTGAAATCTGCAAAAGCCCACAAGCTCAAATATCGCATTAAAATAAGTCCCATTTTTATAAAAGGCAAGTCCATGCGTATTTTTATTCTTAGTTTTACGACACTAATGCTTTTGCTATTCCCCTAATTTTGCTTATAATCAAAAGTGTTCCGTAACTTTGAAAAGGTTAAGAACCACTGGTCTAGTTCAATGGTAAAAATGTTATAGAATGTGAACAAGTTGCTAAAATATGATCTTTCCTTAGTAAACCCATGTTGCTCATTCCAAAGTAGAGATCCATCAACCCATTTCTGAATGCGAGCCCTAACTAATTTTTCCAAGATCTTCACCAAAATCTTCACTCCTGAGTTAGTGATTGGTCGATAGTTGATTACATCAGTCTTTGTACCACTCTTATGCAATGGGATTACCATACATTCCTTCCATTCCTGCGACATCTTTCCTGTTCTGAAACTCAAATTATATAGCCTGGTCAAGGGAATAGCCAGTCCAACTGAACACACTTTCAGCACACATGCTGATATCCCATCAGTCCCTATTGCTGAATTCTTATTCAGTTTGTGCAACAGCTGTAATACCTCCTCTTCATACATCGGAGTTTCCTCATTCAGTGAAGAGGTGCAGTGAGCTCAATGTTGCATACACCAGGTTGATAGCTTTTAGCAAAATGGAAACTCATCAGTTGAACAACCTCATCTATATCTATCACCCTCACACCATCTGCATTCAGAAGAGTTATTCTTTCATTTTCATTCTTTCGTTTACTTGCAGCATATCGAAAGAATTCTTGTGGTTGTCTTTTGCACGCAGAGTCAGTTTCTTTTCATACTCAGACTTTCCTTTCCGTAAAACAGCTATGACTATTCTAACCTACTGTTCATAATTTTCATAACGGACATCGTCCTTATGTACATGATATTCCCTCTACATCATCCGTTTCTTACGAATCTCTTGCTTAATAAGAGCAAAAGATTCTTGAGTAAATTGCTAAAACATGATCTTCCCTTAGTAAACCCATGTTGCTCATTGGAGAGTAGAGAGTTTCTATCAACCCATTTCTGAATTACACATCTATTTGACTATTACCGTATTTATACTTCGAACTCTTCGGACACATTCTGATATCGCATCCCATGCACTGTCGATATTCTTCCCATTGTGCAACCGATCCCATTCCACTGAACTCAGTACACTTCTCAGTTGGTGATAATTTCCTGCTTTGCAGTTCAGCATGTAAACTTTTCTTAATGGAACATTCATAAACTTGGTCACTTCCCAAATGAGTACCGCATGATCACTGTCATGTCACTAACTTGAGGCAGAATAGTTACGTCTTTAACCGAAACGCCCTCTGACACTGTAATCAAATCTATCACCCTTTGACCTCGAGTTCCTTCTATCACATGGTGCTTGAGGAAGTTGTCTCGAAACAGCTCAATAAATTTAATTTCATTCCTCTCGTGAGATTTTACTGCTGTCCAATCAATATTTGGATTGAGTAGTATTAAATTGGGTAGTCCAATTTGGATTAGGCGCCCATCATGATTGATTACTCTTTTTGTGCCTATCGTTACTAATGATGAGGAAATTCATCACCAAATAGAGATGAATTTCCTCATCACTAGTAACCAATCCATCAGGTCTGTAACAACACTCCACTATGTAATTGATCTTGTTAGATTCCACTTCACACCAGATGGCTTTAAACTCACTGCCACATGAAATACTATTAGTAGTAGCCCTACATCATAGGTCCAAACTCTAACTGGATTCAAGTCATCCGATATCATTAGTTGCACGCCCCCTTCTCTCTATCTTTCCTAAAAATACTATACCCTTTACACCCGATACCAGTTAGTGTGTGACTCTTATAGCCAGGTCTCATTAATGCAGACGGCTTTAAACTCACTGTCTTTAAACATACACTCTGAGGTCTCAACATATTGACTAAGGCAACAAACTCTATCCCTTTGTTTCTGATTCTCCTAGAATTCGTGTACAGAAATAATAATTTATCTGCATGTTCTTTTGTATACTTTTGTCTGCAGTCTGCATGACATATTTGGACAACTTGCAGATCTCTATTCTTCTCTAGTGCTTTATACATGTATACATTTTTGTATACGTTTGATAGGTCCAAACTGGACAAAGTCGAAATCATTCTCTCCTCGTCAACATTTCCACGACAAAGCCCGTTCCCGTCATTAACACAGTTATATAACATTGTCGCTCTTACATTCTCACCATTCCTCCCTTTATAATTTAGTTTCCCTGACTCTCTGTGTTAAGTCTCATACCAGTTATTAGTTTTTCCAGACTCCTGATACCAAACGCATTCAAATGTAGGCCGTCCCTCTTATACAAATCCAATCTTCCCTCAAACTCACTCCACACATCCAATCCTTCTACATAGCCTACCCATTGAATCGTTTCCCCTCATAGTCCTTCTTAATTCATTTTTATCATAGCGAGGTCACATTTTTATCATAGCGTTACTAACAACACCACTTACGTGATTTCCGTTGCTTCCTGACTTACCTGTTTTCTTGATTTGTTATTTCTTATTTTGCTGATTAATTTTCTTTTCCTTCCAATGTTTATTTAAACGCCTCTCGATTTACTGTAATTCTCGCGTTCTCTCTGATGATCTGCTTATTAACCTCCATATCTCCAATAACTTCGTTAGCGGGGTTAGCCTTCTTGGGAAATTAAAGGGACATTATATATATTTAATTTTGATGTTTTTTATTTCTTTCGAATATCTGGATTCGCAGAAAAACAACAGCATAATAATAACAAAGTAAGATACACTATGTAAAATAAATGAAACGTAAGCTAATGTTAACTTCACTAGACAAACAAGTGTTGAAAAATTCTTCCATATGGCAATCGAATCAATTGACGTTACCTTCTACATATTTCCCGTTATCATGACTCACTTCCCAGTGTGGTGTTCCGTACTTCCTTATCCACAAACACTCGAGATGAAGGATGGTTCCGGGGTATACAATAAGCTTCCCGTCATTGCTTTGGGCAATTTCACCGATCTGATGCCGAAACAGAATAGTCGGAGCTTTTTCCACTGAAAGAGAAATGAGATCAGTATCGTATACGAAATAGTTAAAATGTGATATTTAAATCGGTTACAGACATTTAAATCGGATCCTTAGTGAGACTGAACAAATGTATAGTATGGCTGTGAATGCATTTGGTCTACAGATGATGAAGTTTGACCATTTTTATGCCCGATAAAAAAAAAAAATAAAAAAATCAGCAGTTGTTGCTTTTACTTTGAATTAGTTTCAATAAACTATTATAAAAAGAATGATTAAACCTTTAATATTCCATACCAATTAATATCCGTCATTTATAAAAGAGCTGAGATCAAATCCTAAAAAAGACATGGCGAATAAAATTCTATGTTAGGATTTTCCTTTTTCTTTTAAATTATTTTTTTTTATTGGTAAACAGATTAATATAACCCATAAATATAAATAAGATTATGTTCTGAATAATAAGAATTATTTTTATAAAGATTCAATATTTAATTATGTACTCATACACCATTTAATTTTTATATCCAAAGAAAAATATAAAAAAAGATTTATAAGTACTACGCAGTCCTTAGGTTAGGGAGGGAATCAATCGACCGTGAGATGCGGTGATTGATTCATTCAATCCAATATTCTTGGAGGGTAATGGATGGCAATTCTGTAGCCAATGAAGTTCTAACTGAGGCTCAGCTATTGCTGTTATCCTCCTGCCATGATCAGAGCTTTAATTGCTCAATAACACCTTATCCATACACTGTCCTCTACAGATAACGGGGAAGATGAAAAGCATTCTTGCTTCGCCCCTTTAAGCCAGTCCTTATAAGGATAAGCAGTCCTTATAAGGATAAGAACTACTCTTAGGCATGTTAATGTCATTGGGAGAGGCAGAATAAAACCCTGGGAGGGTAATGGATGGCAATGAAGTTTAACTGAGGTTCGCTGTTGCTGTTAGCCCCTGGGGCGCAGAGATTGGAGAGATTGAGCCGCTCTCTTAAGATTTTTACCTTAAGGGAGCAATTTGACTCTCCGGGGAAGGTGTTCTCCGGCACGGCCTACTGAGGGGCTTTGTCGGTGAATGCTTTTCTTCGGAATATGAGCGGTTCTGCTCAGTGTGGGTGGAAGGCCAATGCTGAGATGGACGGTCTTTCGCCCACGATTGAGTGACCTAGGGATCGTCCGAATTTTTAGAGACGGCTTTACCTTTAAATATGGCATATTGTACCGAAAGTAATAATATGTTGTATATGTATATACATACAGACAAATATAGCAATATGACAGAGTTCTTTCAAGCATTGATGATAAAACACTTCTTATAAACATGAATTCGTGTATAAAATCAATTGATTATAAGTGTTTTTGGTTGCCGAGTGGTTAGCGTATTCGCTCTTTAGCCAAAAGGCTGCTGGTTCGAATCCCGCCGTGGGCAAGAATGTTTGTGATTGTCTGTGAAATTACTAGTTGTGGTGGTCGGCGGTAGATGGCATTGGTGTAGATGATGAAAGTAGTTGCGGTTGGTGGATTGGTGAAGACGGAGAGGTGTAGAATAGGTGCCCTCCCCGATGAGTCTTTGGACTCCCTAGAGGCGTTAAGTAATAATAATAACAAGAAGCGTGGTTTTTGTAGGATTTAATTGCCTGACTTGCAATAAATTTTTCCGATGCTGTTTTGTGTATTGCAGTTTGCACTAAGAAGAATGTAGTCCGAGTTGAATAGCAAGCATAAGTTCAACAATCATCTCTCGCTCTGTTGCACAATATACAGTATTGCCACCATACATACCACAGTATTCAATGTTAAAGGTGTGAACTTCAGTGAGTACTTTTTGCATATCGGTTTAAAAAAAAAAGCAAATAGATACAAACTAGTTTGTATGTGTGAGTTTAAATGTGAGTTAGGTAATTTGTGATACTATATTATTTTAAAAACCATAAAATCTAAAATTTAATTAATTTATTAAGTAAATCTTTTTGAATATCATATTCCTTAGAAAAATAGATGTATTTTATAATTTCTAAATTAAATTATATTTAAGAAGGACAGACAACTATATCATATTTGTCCGTCCCTCTAATGAAGAAAGAATTTCCTACTCTAGTCAGGAACAATGCTGACGGAGATCTTTGCATTTTTGGAGCCCTGCACCACACATATCCAACTCGCCCAATAAACCAGGCATCTATCACGTATGCCCTGATACTTAGGCGGTTAAAAGAGACTCAAGAATAGGCAAAGACCTCTTCTTCTTCAATCACTTATTGTAGAGGGAAAAAAAACGGAATCTACGAAAGAAAGCACACAACAGATTCTGGTTGAATATCGTTTCCATTGAGAACAACGAAGTCTAGTTCGATTCATCAAAAGATTACATCCAGCTAGCATCCTCCTTAACAGTGAAGAAACCTTTATAAACCTTTCCCTGTTATTTAGTTTCATAAGTATTTATAACAAAGCTGCGTCATGGAACCTGCGTGTCAGATATACGAAAATATCAATAAGGGTTTAGCACATGTAAATATTAGGATACATACATTTCGACGCATGTTAAGGGCATTTTCAAAGAGAGAGAGAGAGAGAGTGCAATGAATGGTAAAATTGTAAAATGCTGGGCAGGAAATCACGCTATTGGACTACACAAAAACCAATGAATAATTTTAAACATGCATTAACCATGAAATCATGTACATAATAATAATAATAATAATAATAATAATAATAATAATACCTGTGAAAATTTATGATGACGTTTCTCTTAATTTTGTATTGGTATACAACAGCTTAGAATTTTTCTCGCTTACAATAGAAAGAAAAAAATACATATTTCTAAATTGAAAAAAAAAAAAAAAAAGAACCGGGACTAACTGCATTTCCTGCCAAACAGATGATACCATCTGGCACTCGGTAGTTGCAACAGTCCTGTGCATGCAGTTCTACTGGTCATCAACGTTTTGTGGCAATGGCGATACATACACATTGTCCTTTATGTAAGCCCAGAGAAAACGCAAGGTGAGTTAGATGCCAAGTTGTAGCCCAGTCTGTCCAATCTGTTGGCCATTCAATTACATATTTACAACGGATGTCACAGAATGATGCATTCGATGGGACTCCACCTTATTAGAAAACAGTATCGCGTTTGTCCTCAAGGAACTGAGGTAGCAACCATAGCTTCCGACCACATGTTGCAGTACACACTTCCGGTTACTTTTTTATATTATTATTATTATTTCAAAGAAAAAAAATGGCCTTTAGACTTTATCACTTTCCTTAACATATGAAATGGCTTCGTCAGTTAAACAGACTGTTTAACTGACGAATATATATATATATATATATATATATATATATATATATATATATATATATATATATATATATATATATATATATATATATATAAAATATTCATCAAAGCTTGATTTGCTTCCTCAGTCTTAAGAAAAGGCTGGTTATATTCCACTAATTCGAGCCCTACCCAAGGGCCTATGAGTTGTGGAAATAGTTTCTGAAAATGAAAGCTGTGCCGAACAAAGCGCCTTTTGCAGCTGCCCAATTTTTAATCCATCTAACTCGAGTGCTTCTAGATGTTTTTTCAATGTTTTAGGGATGGCGCCTAAAGCACCTATTATTATGGGAACAACTTTCGTTATCTTTTGCTAGATTCGTTCAACTTCGATTTGCAAATCGCGATTTGCATTTTTTTTCATTTTCTTTGTTGTCAATCCGACTATCTCCTGGTACTGATATTTCGATAAACGTAACACCCTTGTTTTCACTTTTTTCAACCACTGTAATATCGGGTGTATTACATTCCAAGCTATATATATATATTAACTTAGATGTATAGAACATGTAAAAAAGTATGTTTAATTCATTACAGTAAAAATGTAATGAATGATAAACCTGTATAATTGTGATAAACCTGTATAATTGCGAAGCGATATATATTATATTAAAGTTCTTAAAAGAACTGGACGATGGACTGAGTCCATGACTCTTTATCCCGTCATCTGAATGAAGAAAATCTGTGTGGATGGGTGTTGTTGAGCTAAAAGCTCTAGTCATGGCTGGGTAACGGCAATAGCCGAGCCTCAGTTAGAACTTCAATAGCTACAGCATTGCCATCCATTACCCTCCAAGGATATTGGATTCATATATATATATATATATCCTTATATAGATATAGATATAGATAAGGACTGGCTTAAAGGGGCGAAGCAAGAATGCTTTTCATCTTCCCCGTTATCTGTAGAGGACAGTGTATGGATAAGGTGTTATTGAGCTATTAAGGCTCTGATCATGGCAGGAGGGTAACAGCAATTGCCGAGCCTCAGTTAGAACTTCATTGGCTGCAGCATTGCCATTTATTACCCTCCAATGGTATTAATCATCTTCATCTATATATCAGCACAAATTTATTTATTATTCAACATATGTAAAATAAATTGGTGTATAAATTTATTTGATCTATATTTCTGAAAAACTGTTATTTTTTCAATAATTTTATATTATTGTATTTATTATTTTTTATTAGTATTTGTTTTTATAATTAGAATATAATAATATGTAAGTTATAATAATTCTATGGGTAGAAAAAATGTTCATAAAATTTTATAAATATATTTATCGTAAAATTATTATAAATATAATTATGATAAAGAAACACATTTATTTCATTTATAAAAATTATGAATTATTACATATAAAATAAATAATATATAAATAAAACGTTTACTTTTATGGAAAGCAATTAAACTGCATGCATTTTGCTGCAAACATGAAGAATCAACTGTCATATTTACTGCGTGAGTGTATTTTTTTGCTTATTTCGATATCCATACAGTTAAAAGAGAAGTCGGCATAAGTTATTTTTTTTTAAAAAAATCCGTTGTATAAATGAAGAAAGTGTATACACTTACAGGCATAGTCATTTTCTTGCGACAAACCATAGCACGAGGGTTTGGTGCCTTCCCATTGTCCATGCACACATCTCATCCTGTTGCTTCCGATAAATTCATATTTTCCAATATCTCGACAACGGAATATAAGTTCAGTGCCAGGTGGGAATTCCGTATTATCTCGAGCGATTTTACGATCGCCGTGAAATGCGATTACGTTAGGGTTAGGTTGAGTAAAGGTACAAGACTTATTCTTCGTCTGGTCATTCAGCGCTGACTGATTTTTGTTATCTGATAAAGAAACAGCAATTTAGAATGCGGATAAATATGAGAAAGTGTCACAACAAAAATAAAATATTTTATCTTCATGTTGATTTAGCATTGCAAATTCCAATAGAACCAGATCACTAAGTCGGTTATTATTATTTAGAAAAGTCGTTAAATATGATATTTCTGACTCCAAAATAGTGGATTTCTTTTAATTTGCATAAGAATAATTTGAAAATCAACTGTGCAAAATTTATTAAATATAATAAGCCGAAAGGCTATTTATCGGCGAACATGTTAATAGAAAGGGGGGATGGTAAATCCCTTTATGCTTTTAATAGCGGGTACGAAACTCGGATCTCTTAGGAGCTAGGTTTTACATTATGAAAGAACATTAAAGTTAGTGAGGGATCTTGATCCACCTTTGCATGGAGTTGCCCTAGTGTTGTACTATCCAAGTAATCATTTATACTTGGGCCTGCCGATAGTTTTTTTCGGCATGAAACTCTATGGATTACGATAGATTTCGATCCGAGTTTCGTACCCGGCTATTAAAAACATAAAGGGATTTACCATCCCCCTTTCTATTTTTTAAATATAATTATTAAATCTCTTAAAGCATTAACAAATAATGTTTTTTTATATACATTTATTAGTAATAATCATAATTTGAAAACATATTAACAATGGTAATGAGGAAGTATATTACTGCAATAGTAATATAACAATAAATATCGTTCACATTTTTGAATTAGATGGTTATTAATATAATTAAATTATATAAATTAAATTATATATTATATGAATTTTAGCATTGCCAAATGCAATAGCGCCATCACGAAGCTTGTTTTTATTATTATTATTATTCAGCCGTCCGCAAAGTTATCTGTTATTGTTTTGGAAAAAAAAAATTAAATATAATCTTTTCGGCTATTCCTAATTAGAGGAAATCTTCTCATTTACATAAAAATAACTTGAAAAATCAACTATATAACATTTATTACACAGACAATTATTAATTGTCTGAAAACAATAGCAAATTAATTATATCTTTTATATGTTTTTATTAAAAATAAGTTGAAAAATATATTTATGATGGTAATCATTACCAAATCGCATAATAGCAATAAAATGATAATTAATTAAAATTCACAGTTTAATATATAGACTTATTAATATATAAAATAGTAATCATGTACAAATAAAACTATAATGTTGTTTTATAGAAGAAAATAAAACTATAATGTTGTTCTACATACAAAAAAAAAATATAATTGCTGTGTTACTCATAATAATAATGATTTACAATGATTTTATAATCATATAAAGAAGTCGTTTTTAAGCCACTGATTAGTATAATCGTTTTATATGAGGAATTTCATTGTAAGAAGCTTTTGAAAAGTTAATTTGGATATATATAGCAGTTCAATTTAACATATATTAAATACAACTTTTTCGTTTTCATTGAAAGTAAATCATACTAAGTGATTTGCTTGGTTAACAATGTAAATTAGTTTTTTATAATTAACTATATTTTAACGATCCTATTTAAAAATTAAATGTTTATGAAATTTAAATATTTATTAAAAATTTATTTTTAATCATAACTAATAAAATTTAAGTAATATTAAAATTACAAATAACACCCAAAATAAATTTAAATGAAATTCAAATAGATATTCGATTTATATGTATTTTTGTTATTTGAAAATCGTTCTCACATTAAGAAAAGTTTATTTTTCTACTGACTGAACTAATCTAATTTCACCATGATGCATGTTTTGAAATTTATTTCCCATGTGAAAGATTACATAGCTATTTCAAATTAAAACTGCTTACCACAGAAATGCGGTCTTCCAACCCAAACACCATCTTGGCATACAATCTTCCACGTGGTTTTCTTTCCGGTAAAAGCAGCCAAACAACGAAAAAGGACTTCTGTGGCATGAGGAAAATAACGATTCTCTTGACCAGTTGGCAGTTTCTCTCTTCTTGCGTAGTCTACCACTTCTTCAGCTTGCATCGAACTAGGTGGTACAATCCTACTACCCCTGTATAGTAATGTGTTGTGAAGCCGTTCTGGTAAACTACAGGGCCTCTGAATACCACTCATTACCATTTCAGTAACAGCAATTTTTGGAGGCAACGTCTCCTTCTTCTTAGAGATTCGGACGGAAGCACCACCTGTAGAACAATACAATATCTTTAAAACTGTCAATCTTGCATGAAGTATTATACGCGTTAAGATGCGAAAATCTAATGCAAGTGGGGAATTTATTATTATTATTATTATTATTATTATTATTATTATTATTATTATCGATCTCCACCAGGAAACAAGTTAATTTGGATTGGCAGTAGCATGAACTGTTCTAGAAATAAGTCAATTTAATAAAAATTAGTATTTTCCCTATTCATTGAATTTTTTTCCTGGAATTACACCTAATACAAATTATAATAAATGTTCTATAGTCTGGTTGAACTATAGAGCTGTGCTGTTCCGCGGATCCATGTGGTTCTGTGGAACAACACAGTTTAAGAATCACTGGTGTAGGGTTGTATGGAGTGGAGTATCTTCCTGTAATGAGGTCCTTGACTCCCGAGGGATGTCACATACTAATAAGGAAACGTGTCTTCCTCCTTTTATGCGGTTATCGAATCATATTCGTGATTTTCTCTGCTTTGATTTAAAAGATTGACTTAAATCAGATATTTTGAGACAATATGTTCAAAGCTGTAATTCATCTAAATATATACGAGAGATGACAATAAATAAATATCGAGACTGAATTTGTTACAGAGTACATGTACTTTGTAACAAAACATTGGACAAATAGTTGCTGTTGGGATATGCTTTTTTTTTATACGTGCGACTTTGCAGTATTAATTATTAGAAACTTTTATTTAGTTAGTTTAATCCATTCGAGATAAGAACGA